>NW_026021837.1:0-580 GCF_019186545.1 Solanum stenotomum | reverse complement strand
GTATGTGGGATGCAATGCAATGCAACAATAGATGAACATCATAGGAAAAATGCATAATCATACCCGATAGATAGCACATTAGAGAAATGATATGTATAATGATGCTTACATAAAAATCATATTTAGTGGGACGTAGTACATGTGTGGTGAGTGACCATCAATATAGTATTTTCCAAGGCCTACCACCCCCTTGGAGAGGCGAAAGAGGTACAAACCCCTCAATGTGGTTACCCGGGCCTACAACCCCCCGAGCTAGGGACCAAGGTACAAACCCCTCGATGTAGTTATACGAGCCTACTACCCCCCGTACTAGGCAACCAAGGTACAAACCCCTCGATGTGGTTATACGGGCCTACTACCCCCCGTACTAGGCAACCAAGGTACCAACCCCTTGATATGGTTACCCGGGCCTACAACCCCCCGAGCTAGGCTTGGTCAACTCACAACACTTATATAGAGAAAATCATATACAGGTATCCCTTTCATCATCATTTCAATAATTATATAATCATCCGACTCATAAGATGTACATTGAACATTCCATTTCCTATGAATTCTATCAATGGCATTTTATCAAACA
>NW_026021836.1:0-370 GCF_019186545.1 Solanum stenotomum | reverse complement strand
TAGCCACACACTATTAGTTTTGGACATCTTTAATAAAATTCCTGGCTCCGCCACTGAATGTTTGCTATTTCTACATATGCATCGTCTAAAACAACAATTTTTATCAGCTGTAGCAAAGAACGAAACTTCATAGAAGTCAAAATAGGAAAAAATAAAAATGCCTAGCAACTTTTTTCTATGGATATAAAGCTTTAATTGAGAGAGATAGAGGAAGCACCGTAAAGATCAATTAGCGAGGTTTTGGGCCGATACAATAATAACTGCGTACTTATCTCATGATGTGAGATAAAAATTAGGAATTAACTTATGTAATAGAGTCGATCCACTAAAGTCTTGAGCAACGGTGTAGGATCAGATCCCAAAGATAGTA
>NW_026021835.1:0-539 GCF_019186545.1 Solanum stenotomum | reverse complement strand
ATTAATAGTCTAAACTCTAACTGATTAGAGTTATGCAGACATTAGTAATGTAGGGATTAGTCATGAGTGAATTTATGAATTAATATTATACATGAATAACTTATTTTCTATTGACCTACAAAATATTGCATAAGTTATACGAAAAATAATACATGGATAACTTTTCCTTCCAGCTACCAAACGATCCCTAAGAATGCACAGCCTGACCAAAAACTTAATGAGCAAAATGACAAGGATGTAGACCATGATATTTGACTCAGATCAGAAAGCCTGGAACAAATAAATTGTTTCATCAACAAGTTCCTTCTCATTTTTTTTAATTAATTAAGAAATTCTCCACTATATATTATATGCAAGTACCATAACTCATACCCTCAAAACTAACCAACATTGCATGAAATTTTATTATAAAATTCCTTTTTGATTAAAGAGCTTTCACATCCCTATTTCCTACAAGGCCTAATCATTCTCCAAATTAACCCTAGAACAAAAGTTCCATGATATCTACATAAGATATAAACTCTGCAAGTAATGGCTAA
>NW_026021834.1:0-951 GCF_019186545.1 Solanum stenotomum | reverse complement strand
CAAAATCAAAGTGGCCAGTCTTCCCATCAAGTGAATTTCGCAGATGATCACCAAGTTGGAAAATCAGAGGAGGAGGTTTTCATGGCCTCGCACACATCACATATTGACCAATGTAAATGGTATATTGATAGCGCGTGCACAAGGCACATGGCAATTGATGAAAATCTGTTTGTTTCCTTGGACAGATCTGATAGAACCAAAGTGAAGCTTGGAAATGGCGCATTGGTGGAAGCTCACGGTAGAGGGTCAGTAAAATTTCCTACTGACGAAGGTACGAAAATTATTAATGATGTTCTTTATGTGCCAAATTTAACTCAAAACTTGTTAAGTGTTGCTCAATTACTTCATAAAAATTATTCTCTTAATTTTAAGGATAAACAATGTGTCATTTATGATCCTAAAGGATGTGAAGTAGCTAAAATTAGCATGATTGACAATTCCTTTCCAATTTCATACTATTTTATTGATACTTGCTCTTTTAATATTGAATTGAGTGATACTTGGCTTTGGCACAAAAGGTTCGGTCATTATAATCTTAGCTCACTGGTGTATATGCAATCAAAGGGTATGGTGCTTGAAGTACCCAAAATTGACATGTGTAGAGATGTTTGTGAGTCATGTCAATTTGGTAAAATGCGTAGACGATCCTTTCCTAAAGGAAGTCTTTGGAGAGCTAAGGAAAAGCTAGAGTTGGTTCATACAGATTTATGTGGACCAATGAGGACGGCTTCTTTGAGTGGAAACAAGTATTTTGTTCTCTTTGTAGATGATCTGACTCGAATGACATGGGTATACTTTCTTAGTAGCAAATATCAAGTGTTTTCTGTTTTCAAAGAATTCAAAGCTATGGTAGAAACGGAGAGTGGCTGTAAATTGAAGTATATTAGATCCGATAATGGAACTGAATATACTTCGTATCAGTTAGCAAGTATTGTAAAGATTTGGGTATCC
>NW_026021833.1:0-369 GCF_019186545.1 Solanum stenotomum | reverse complement strand
CTAAATGAAATTAATCAAATAACATGACTGTCACGACCCGATTTATCAAGTCATGATGGCACCTACTATAACCCACCAGTAGGTAAGCCAACCCGTAACCCGGAACAACAAGTAATGGGTCTGAGGGTAGAAATCAAACAAGAGTAGGCAAATAACAATATAAACAGGCGGACGCAAACCAAAAACTTATATACAAATAAAGATACCTCCCAGAACCTGGAAGTCACTAGTACAGAGCTACTGCAAAATGANCAAAATGAGTACAAGTCCCAAAACTGGACAACAGAGACTGGACTGTCTCGAAGGGAAGAAGACAAGTCTATATATACAGATGGAGACCAAAATAGTACAGAACGCCGTGTGCTCACC
>NW_026021832.1:0-500 GCF_019186545.1 Solanum stenotomum | reverse complement strand
GTCTGTGGGTGAAAAGTTGTGCTAAGGTCAACCCGAGTGCCCAACTCATCATGAAAGGTCCTCCAAAAGCTGGACGTGAACTGAGAGCCCCTATCTGATATAATAGAAACTGGCACCCCATGAAGTCGAACCACCTCCCGAATGTAGATACGAGCCAACCTCTCGGCGCTAAATGAACACTGAACAGGAAGGAAATGTGCTGACTTGGTCAATCGATCAACGATGACCCAAATGCTGTCAACACCTCTAGGAGTCCGAGGCAACCCCACAATGAAGTCCATAGTGATACGCTCCCACTTCCACTCCGGAATGGGTAATCTCTGAAACACACCACCAGGCCTCAAATGCTCTGCCTTTACATGCTGGCAGCACAAGCAACGGGAAACAAAGTCAGCAATATCTCTCCTCATGCCACTCCACCAGTAATGCTGCCTCAGATCACGATACATCTTCGCTGTGCCCTGATGGATAAAGTATCTAGAATCATGGCCCTCAGAAAG
>NW_026021831.1:0-14699 GCF_019186545.1 Solanum stenotomum | reverse complement strand
ATTTTGTTTTGGGCTGTCCTTTCACACTTTTGATGTAACTATGTAGGAGCACACTATTGGTGTACTCCTTTTGTTTATAATACCAGTTAACTTTATCAAAACAAAAACTTCACAGTTGAGATACAAAACTTGATCCAGCTGGTCCACCTCCCACCAAAACCCATTTGACTCAGCATACATAAAATGAATTCCCAGTTCACATGGTCATATGTTTTCCCAATATCAAGTTTGCATAATATACCGGGTTTTTTCTGGGCCACTCTGGAATCAATTGCTTCATTAGCTATGAGCACTGCATCTATTATTCGCCTGCCTTTGATAAAAGCCATTTGTTGCTTGTCTACCAATTTATACACAACTCTCGAGTCTTTCTGTCAGTACCTTGGAAATCAACTTGTAAAAGCTTCCAATTAAACTGATGGGTCTGAAGTCATTGAGTTCCTTTGCTCCTGTCTTCCTAGGAATCAGTACTATGTATGTTGCATTATAGCTTTTTTCAAACATCCCAGTTGAGTGAAAATTATGGAATGCTCCCATAATGTCTAGTTTAATGATGCCCCAACATTTTAGATAAAACCCCATTGTGTAACCATCAGGGCCAGTTGTTCTTGTTCTCTTTTCCTTTCATAAATGCAAATGTTACAAATACTTGCAGACACGTCATTAGATTTGTGTAAATTTCATTTGTATCACTTAAATCTTGATGTAAAATCAAATTAGATGATTTGAAGATTTTCAAAATAATGCAATTGACATATTTCAAATGGCTAAATCTCTTCCTGATTATGAATGCATGTTCATTAGAATTATTTTTATCACAACTTCCTCTAATCTCATTTTAAAGATGTAGCTGATTGATTTCCATTTATATCATTTTACTGGAACTGAAAGACAAGGTAAATGGCTTGAACATGCAAAGGTAAAAGGTCATCTTCAAAAATATTTTTTTAAAATAACAAGTACTATATAATCTTTTAATTTTACTTTAGTGTGTATAATAAATAACTGTAAGAGTCTCGTGTTCTTTGAATTCATAGACTTGTGAGCCCAACGACTAAAACATTATCAGATGTTTAGTTTGACACTTTACTGATTAGACACTTAAAAGGATTACATATTGTATAATCTGAGAATTTTACGAAAGTGATTAGTTGAAAGAATATGAAAGTCAAGTAATTTAGAGAATTTACGTCTCTTAAGTCTTCAAAAAAGAGGGTGTCGATCGTTACTAAAATCCTCTCTGAAAACAGAAAAATATTAAATATAATTCTATATTAGATAGAATTTTAACTTTGATATTTATAGAAAGAAAATTAAGTAATCAATTTGCATAAGCTACCATTCAAGTAATAGAAATGCACTAAATGAGGTGAATCTGAGGAAATGACGGACCTCACACAGTGTACTAGGTCCACATAAATGCTCTTTTTGACTGTCACTCTCCATATCACGTGGTCTATAGTTCAGGGGTTAACACCAACGGTCCACAATACTCCATAATTTAAGTGTTAAACTGGAAATTGTGAATAATTTGGGGAGTTTAGAGGTATTAACTCAAAAGAAAATCTCACTTAGATTTTTTTTTTGTCGTTTATCAAAAAAAAAAAAACAGGTAGGATAGCAAAAAAGGAAAAAATATTAAAGATTGTTGACCAGAATCAATTTACAGGTGGATGAAGCAAAAAAAGAAAAAATGTTAAAGATTGTTGACTAGAATCAATTTACAGGTGGATGACATTTCCATTTCCATTTGACCAAGATTTCGTATACGACTCTCACTCCTCATCAAAGCACACTAACATCCCACAATTTTCACCCAATAATTTTTGCGCACACTGAAGTGAATAAACAATCTAAAGGCATGTCCTAAATCTCTCTCTGTCTTATCTTCTTCTTACATTCTCTAAGATTGTTTTTCTGATTGATTAATTCTTTACTGATGTCGGATCTTGATTACCAAAGTTGTTGTAGGTGTTAAAAGAATTCGGTGTACACCTTGTGGAATTATTTTCTCCCTTTTCTAGCTATTTATTTTTTGCCCATATAAAATGTGTGTTTTCTTGTTATTAATGTTTAACTCTTTGTCAAAGTTGGTTTTGATTTACTGAATTTTCATTTTGTTTATATAGCGATTGAATTTGAGTCCTGCAATCAAGAATGTAGCTTCTTTTGATGCTTTTACAAACTTCTCATTGTTATTCAAAAAAATTGTAACATCATTTTTTGACCTGCATAGGTTAAATGCAAATGGTGCTTTTGTATTCCGTCTTTTCTTTTCTCAAAAAGAAATTTGGATTTTGAGGCATCTAACATATAAGCTCTGTAGATAGATGATTAGTAGTTTATATGAGAGAAAATATTGATGTAGGCTTCATATCAGCTGCTAAAACTCTAATGTTAGTTCCCTCTTCACTATGGAAATCAGGCGATGAAAAGCACTTTATCGCTAAGTTGCTTGGGACTTGGTTGCGGGCAAAATCTAAATTTTAAGATTCGGGGGTACGGAAGTACTTGTTATTTTCAGCTTTCTTAGATTTGGATTGAAGATCCATCATACTTACTTGCTAGTTTAGCTTTCAAAATAGAATTTAGTCATATACTCCATTTGTCCCAACCAAGTCCAACTATCATTGGTTCTGTTGTTGAAGACTTTTTATCAATACTCCATTTGTCCCAATTTGTATGATGCTTTATTTCAGGACATAACAAAATAATTGATATCATTTATCTTATTAATTCCTTACTGTGAGGATAAACTAGTATTACATTGATCGTTTGTTTGCCACAACACTCCTTTATTCAGGTCTGAGATCATCAAACTGAGTTCACATAGATCGTTCATATGTCTAGGCTCATTTCCACGTCAATGGTGTGATATTCTGCTAGACCAAGGCACAAAACCTAAAAAAACTTATAGTTGACATAGAGGAGTGTTGTGCAATAAGGAGATACATACTGGTGTAAAAGCTTGGTTTAGTAAGAGAGTTGTGAAACCTATGGTGTATGGCTTGAGTGCATAATGAAAAATGAGTGCTGTAGAAATGTGAATGGTATGTTGGTGTGTGGTATTACAAAACCAGACAAAATAAGTGATGATTAAGGTACAAGTAGCACATGTAGAAGGTAAAAGGAAAGAAGGTCCTGAATTATTATAGTTTAGAGTTGTCTACCTTCGAAGTTACAATTGTACTGGTGTATTGGTTTGACGCTATGATGGCTGAAGGTGTTAATACGGACGAGGTAAACATTACAATTACATGGAGAAAGTTGTCCCAAAAGACTTGCAGTTTTCGAGATTCTTGTGAAATTAACAAAATACAAAATATAGATGATGCACAAGATACATATGTAATTCCAATGGTTAGGATTAAAGGTTTATTTTATGTTGCTACACTTGTATTAATTATGTTGTTTGCTAGGATCTTTTTAGTTCATTTCTGATTTGTATTTCGGTAGAAAATATAGAAAATCTTTATAATAGAGCATCCTTGATAATTATCTGAGTATTGAAATGAAACTGCTCCAAACGGAACAGAATGTATATTTGAGTGTTCACATACCTGACCTCATTAGTTTAGGTTTGAAACATAGCTATTGTAAAGTACAACTACACCTCAATCCCAAACCAGTTGGAATTAGCTATATGAATCCTCAATGTCCATATCACTCCATTTAAGTTATTGTAAAGTAGTATTGAAAATTTGAATTCGCGTAGAGCGAAATGGTTACAAAGGAACCATACCAGTTCTCTTTGTACTTGTCTTGCTCTTTAAAACATACGACAAGTCTTCAGCTTTTCCATCCTTGTGCTCAGGACATTGAATTTTCCTCTTCAGGGAATTTTTGTGCAAATCAATGTTACTTCCTCCTTTTTTGTATGATTTTGCTTTCAGTAAAGTATTATTTTATCCGAAATGTGATACGTCCATCAGCTATGCCAGCAAGAACATAGTTCTCTATTGTTATCTACAACCAACTGTTCCAGGTTATATTTTCCTAGTTTCTTCACTTTTAGGCATCATAGTACTCCTCAGATGTATTTGTACACTCTTCTATGTTTCTTCGTATTGCAGGGCTTAACTTTTTATTCTTCATGGTCTGACACAGAAAGACAATTTGACGTCAGAAATTCAAATATTCTTCATGGATCTAGTGAACTAATAGCCTTTCTCGTTTCTACAGGAGTTTAGGAGATTGAAGCTTTATGATGGAATTTCAAAAAAAAAGAGAGATTGAAGCTGTTGTTATGGAAAAAGGAGATTCTCCGGTAAGGAGATGGGAGGACCTTGATATTAATATCTTGGTGACGATACTCCTGTCCTTTGACCTTTTCCAGTTGATATATGCAATTCCTCAAGTTTGTCGTGCATGGCGATTGGCTTGTTGTGATCCACTTCTCTGGAAAACGCTGGACTTGTCCGTGTTGCAATCGAATTTCATCAGACTCCCATTGAAGCCGTACGTATATGTCGACAGTCCGTCTGAAAAAAAATTGACCGGACTCCTAAATATTTGCTTGAACCTCAGTCGTGGAAACATACAAACATTGATCTTCCATACCAATTTGTATGTTAACGACAATCAGTTGACTTTTGCTGCCGAGAGGTATTCCCCCAATAAACTTTCATATTTCTATAGTATTATAATTATAAGTTAAATCAAGAAACCATACAGCAAGCAACGTTTCAGAGATATCAGATACCTATGATTTTCCATTATTCTTAGAGAAGCAAAAATTACTGTGAAAATGAACAAGACAGCTAATTAGATCTCCTCTTTTTCAGGTGTCCACGGCTTAAACGCCTAGTTATGCCTTCTTGGAACAAAATTAAAAAGCGAACAATGTGCAGGGCTATTCATATATGGAAAGATCTTGAATCACTAACGATGCCAAGTATAAATAATCCTGCACGTGTCATCGAGGAAATTGGCAGGAGTTGCCAAAATTTTTCCGCGCTCAAAATTATGGGGACCTGTGATATGCTGTTTGCATCTGCACTGGCTTCATTTCTTCCAAACTTGGAAGTATTGAGTGTGAGGTGCACGGTGTTATCTAAACCTGCTCTGGCTATTATCTTGGAGGAGTTGAAAAAGTTGAAAGTGCTCAACATATCTCATTGCATAATTACTGAAGACCCTGAAGATCCTCCACTTGAACCGATGAATATTCTGACCGAGCTGGATGAATCAATTCTTGAAAAAGCATCTAGGTTAGACAAATTCCTAACCTGCATGAGTGACTCATGCATCATGTGTCAGCGTGCTCTAAATGATCAAGGGTTTATGAGGTGGTATAAGTATGAAGAAGACCTCTGGAAAGTGGATGAGGTGAAATCTCTTGCAGTTTGACAACTTTTAAGAAGATATTGCTTCATGAGCTGAAGGTCTGGAGTAAATGTGGAAGCTTGTGTAGGTTTCATGTTCTTTGCGTTTCTATGAACTTGTGCTTTTCGTTTCTGCGTTTTTGTAGTACACAGTGGATTCTTTACCCAGTTTTATATGTATTGCGAAGCATAGTAAGCTTATACTATGATTTGCTAAGCTTTTGGGATGCTAAATATAGTTTATTTTCTCATTGAAAAGGTGATATATTTGGTTAAACTTTGGTAGAAAATAAGTGTTTTTGAAATAAGCAAAAGTTGTTTTCCAAAACGGAGAAAAGTAGATTTTCTTCCAAAGTACTTATTTGGAAATACTTTTGAGAATATATACTTATATACTTGCTTAGAAATTGATTTTTGAAAATTGGTGAAGCACTAAGTTGCTTAAAAAGGCTTTTAAAATTAATTTATCGAACACTGTTTTTCACTTAAACGTATTTTTATTTTTTTGAAAGAAAAAGAAACACTTGAAAAAAATGTTTTTCTTATTAAGTTGATTTTTAAAAACTTAACTAAACATGTTATTATTCTTTCATGGAAGTTTTGTGAGTTTCATACTTTAAGACCTAGGTAAAAATTGAACATGAGTTGAAGTGTACTATTTTTTATTTTGAGCCGTGTATCAATCAATATCATTAGTAAATATATTATCATGTTTATATGTTGTAAATATTTCATTACTCTTTTAATATTTTTCGTAAAAATTATGTAAATACAAAATGATGATTCTTTTTTTTACCAATATAAATTTATTGTTAATTTTTATATAGAAAAATGTGAAATTATGAAATGAAATTCTCAAAAAAGTGGCTAATTTGATATTTCATGACATGATTCTAAAATCATGAAATAAAATTTTGCACTTCAACAGCAATTTGATTTCATGTCAATAAAATCACATGTCCAAGTCTGTAAAAAAAAATTAATATATTATTTCAGTGTAGATTAATTTTCAATTTCATTCAATTGTTGGAGAAAGCTATATTGTGGTTTCCTCTCTTCTTCATCTTCTCCAAGTACAAGTATGGCTGTAGTCTGTAGATTCTATCACAGCTCTCTCTCCGGCAAATTCTTTTACACTATGCTGTCTCGTAGTTTTTTGGTTCACCATATCATGCTCACCAATAGAGATTTCAAGGAACATATCCAACCTCCATTTCATCTTGGACATATTTCTGAAGAGGAATTGATTCAAGGAAGATGTCAATCAAGGGTCAGATCTATCATATTTCTCAGAGCAGGTAGTTTTCATACTGTTCTGAGCTATTATGTGTTCTGGGTAGGTTTTCTTTACAAGGCAATTTTCATCTTATGTAGTACTTTCTATGTGAAGCTTTGAATTTGAATTCTTAGATTTTTGTTGTGGAAAGTTCTAAGCTTAATGTGAAAGTTGGGGAACTTCTGGTAGAGAAAAAAAAGAAGAGAGTTACTGATCGTAGAATATTTAATTTTCTGCTAAATTAGTCATGCGTGGAGATTTTATCACAGCTAACTCAATTTACAGCTTTTGACTTGTACTATCACCTAATCGATTGAATCTATATCAGTTAACAACAGCTAGCAAGCCTTGCTGGTATAATGAACATACTAAGTTATTAACTTGGAAGTAATTGTGGGTGAGAAACTAATATTTTCTAGGGAAGACTAGGAAGACACTGTTAAACATCTTAAAGTGAAAGGACTGTCGAAACATAATATTGTCAAAATGTCTCTAGGCAATTTAAACAATTATACCTTCCTACACAGGTGTAGCCCTTCAAGAAATTCACTAAGATTGATTTGGTTGAAGATCCATGATTTTCACGAACAATTCATTTGGAGGAAGCCTACAATTTATGGAAAGTGAACAGATGAAGTTACAAACAAGACTAACATATATCTTTAGTTCTATATGTATATGTTTGCCTGCATGTGTCTTAGTAAAGAGGGAAGAGAAGAATGAAGGTTAGAACTTAGGATCAGAAACGCGTGAAAAGCATATGAAATTTAGTCTGTGTTAAAATACACTATAGTGTTGTGCACCACTTTTTCAAAGAATAGGAACTATAAGCGTTCCATGTGAAAGAAATAGGATTATTTTGAGCCTTTTCTCCTTTCCAATACGTTAGGACATTTTAACCGTGGTGCACTTGCGGGAAACTCCTTGCCGAGGGCCTGTGCACCCCCGGGATTAGTCGGGGCTCAAAGAGACTCGGACACCCGGTGCAAATCAAAAAAAAAAAAAAAAATACGTTAGGACATTTTTGGCCCTTTACATACAGAGTATGATTTTAAAAACTCTCATATAGCTCATTAATCTTCTTTTCTAAAAAAGAAGAAGAAATCCTATTTCTCACGTAAGTATTATATGTTTTCATTACCAAATTAAAATGCTCATAAGAACTCTTGAATACTATCTGGGAGATTTATTGTTCTTTTTCTCTTTTCCTTTTGTTAATGCAAATAGTACAAATACTTGTAGACACATCATTAGATTTGTGTAAATTTCATTTGGATACTTAATCTTGATGTAAATATCAAACTAGATGATATGAAGTGTTTCAAAATAATGCGATAGACATCAGACATCTAAATCTCTTTCTGATTATAATTATTTTTATCATAACTTTTTCTAATCTCATTTAAAGACGTAGCTGATTGATTTCCATTTATATCATTTTTACTGGGAACTAAAAGACAAGGTAAATGACTTGAACATGCAAGGTAAAAGATTAGCTTCAAAATAGATTCTTCTTCTTTTTTTAATGACAAGTACCACATAATCTTTCGATGTTACTTTAGTGTGTATAATAAATAACAGTAAGAGTCTCGTGTTCTTTGAATTCATAGACTTGTGAGCCCTACGACTTAAACATTATCAATTATTTAGTTGGCCACTTTACTGATTAGACTCTTAAGGATTACAGATTGTATAATATGAGAATTACAAGAGTGATTAGTTGGAAGAATATGAAAGTCAAGTAATTTAGAGAATCAACGTCTCTTAAGTCTTTCAAAGAAGAGGGCGTCGATCGTTACTAAAATCTTCTCTGAAATAAGAGAAATATTAAATATAATTCTATATTGGGTAGAATTTACCAGCCAATATTAACTTTGATTTTTAGAAAGAAAATTAAGGTAAGTAATCAATTTGCATAAGCTTCCATTCAAGTAATGGAAATGCACTAAACGAGGTGAATTGGAGAAAATGCCGGACCTCACAGAGTGTACTAGGTCAACATGAATGCGCTTTTTGACTGTCACTCTCCATATCACCTGGTCTATAGTTCAGGGGTTAACCACAGTACCCCATAATTCAAGTGTTAAATGGATAAAATGTGAATAGTTTAGGGAGTTTAGAGTATTAACTCAAAAGAAAATCTCACTTAGATATTTCTTTTTGTCATTTATCAAAAATACAGGTAGGATGTATCTCCTAAGCAAAAAAGGAAAAAAAGTTAAAGACTGTTGACCAGAATCAAGTTACAGGTGTGAACATCTCCCCGATATGATGACACTTCCATTTGGCAGTGGGGAGTTGTTGGTACTCTTTATTACTATTACAGTTTAACAGCGGACACCTGCCAATGTGTGGGGGTTTTTATGGTCATTTCCTCATATCCGAATCTCATTCCTCATCAAAGCTACACTATCAACCCACAAGTTTCACCCAATTTTTTTCGCACACACTGAAGTGAAGCAGCAATCTAAAGGCATGTCCTAAATCTCTCTGTCTGTTTTTCTTCTTACATTCTTTATGGTTGTTTTTCGGATTTATTTTTTTACTCATGTTGGATCTTGATTCCAAAAGTTGTTGTGGGTGTTAAAGGAATTCGGTGTACACCTTGTGGAACTTTTTTTTCCCTTTTTCTGGCTATTTGAGTTTTGCCCATACAGATCTGAATTCAAGGTTGTCTGAATTTGTATGTCTTGGTGTCCTGCATTTCTATTAGTAGTGTGGTATGATAAAATGCGTATTTTCTTGTTATTAACATTTAAATCATTGTCGAGGTTGTTTTTGATTTACTGAATTTTCATTTTGTTAACCTAACGATGCAGTTGGAGTTCTCTAATCAAGAACGTAGGTTCTTTTGATGTTTTTACAGTATTCTCATCGTTATCCAAAAAAATTATAACATCATTTTTTGACCTACATTGCTTAAATGCAAATGGTGCTTTGATTATTCCATCTTTTTCTTTTCTCAAAAAGAAATTTGGATTTTGGGGCATCTAACCTATCAGCTCCGTAGGGCGTAGATAGATGATTAGTAGTTTGAGAGAAAGATTGTTGTAGACCTCATATCAGCTGATGAAGTAAAAAGCTTCATTAAATGTATCAAGAAGATGCAGACGAGAAGTACATTTGAGCTTACAAATTTATGAAAAGAAAGTTGTGAGAAAACCGTAACAAATCTCAGGATTGAATTCCTCACTTTATTTGGAAGGCAATTGAAAAATGTATGGAAATTGGGTTGGAGGGATACACAGGTAGGATATTGCTGATATTACCTTTAATGAGAAATCGCTGAGATCACTGGCCAAGTTAAGTAAGAGATTGCTTTAGTAGAACTGACCTGCTTCCATGTTATGCGAAGAATAACGAAACTAGGTTTAGGAGGCACATAAGGTGAGTTCCAATATTTTCTACCATGTTTTCCCACTTTTCCTAAGAATCAGTTTTGCTAAAATTATAGTTGAAAACTTGACTCTCCTAGTTTTTTTCCGTTATTGTTTTCCGAAAACATTCAAGCACAAAGGAAAAGAAAACTGTTTCCTAGAAATCTCCTTCGCCCCTTACTAATTCCTTGCTCAAGTTTTTGTGTTCTCTTTGGTGTATTAGTTTCTTAGAATCAAGAATGCGATTTCTAAAAACAATTTCATTCAATTAACAATTAAGAAATATCATAAAGAACAGAAAAAAAAAAATCCTGGTCAGGTCTATAAAGACATGAAATTCTTCGTTTTTGTTTTAAAAAAAAAATAAAAAATGGATCTATCTGAACCAATATATGCAACTCATTCGTATAAGACCAATTTTTCATCGGTCATAGTCAGAGAGGATAAAAGAAAGACATAGGAATTTCCCTCTGAAGCTAAAGGGGCCTCTCTTTTAGCAAGTTTATGTTGAAGCTTTTCACTAGCTGGAATTCCTAGACCTTTTCTTCTTTTTAGATATTCATCACCAGGCCAACAGAGAACCTTCTGTTTGCTTGTTTACTTGTTTCCTTCTTGATGGTTTAATTTATTGCCGATCCTTTGGCTCCTCCAGAGGCTTTCTAATCCCTAGGGATTTGTTTCTGAATTCAGCTAAATACCAGCACAAAATCAGTCCCAGATATGCTGCATCTTTGCTGTCCATTATAGGCCTGAGATCTCCTCTCTTGGCCTACATCAAAAACCTATATTCAAAGGCCCTTGTTGGCACATAAGCTTGTGATTATCTGATTGAAGCCGTTTGAAAATTCTTTTTTCTTTTCTGACAACTGAAAAATTCCCAAGGGCCTTTGGCACATGGATCGAAATCTGGTGGATAATGAACCCGATCCTCTGCCCTTCTTTCCTTAACTACCAGGGTTTTGTTTGCAACACGCTTCTAACCCCTGATGTGCTCTTGACCCGCACAATACGTGATCTGCTCTTACCACTAGACCAAAGCCCCAGGGGCCATTTCAGAAAGGCAGTCTTAGTGCTCACAATGTTTTTTAGGCTGTGGAACAACCTTTATATATTTTCTTCTGTATGCTTAAAACAATTACCAATCCTTTCCCTTCAAACCCAAGTACAGCTGTATTGGGAAAAAGGTGTGACAAATTAATATCATTGATCAAAAACTCAATGCAATTTTGTGGTTGACATTGATTTGAGCTGTAACGGAAGGGGGTGAGTTAGAGATTTTGTCTGTGAGCGGGTAATTTTAGTAAAATATCAACATCTATTATTGATTGTTATACTTCAATTGATACTTCACTCATTTGAGAAACTTGAGGAATGGTGAGAACTCTAGTTTGTTTATGATAAGAAGACAAGAACCACAGTGAAGTACCATTTCATTCAAGTTCTCTTCCTTTCCATTCTCTAAGTACTTGTTTTTTTCAGCTTTTGTCAGATGTGGATTGAAAAGATCCATCATGTTTACTTGCTAGTTTACCTTTCAATTTAGAATTTAGTCATATACGGACCCCTCCCTACCAACTATCATTGGTTCTGTTGTTCAGGACTTTTTATCAATACTCCATTTGTCACAATTGATGCTTTATTTTGGGAAATTACAAAATATTTGATATCATTTCTCTTATTAATTCCTTACTGTGAGGATAAACTAGTATTACATTGATCATTTATTCACCACAACACTTCTTTATTCAGATCTGAGATCATCAAAGTGAGTTCACTGACTGTTCATATGTCTAGGCTCAGTTTCCACGTCAATGGAGTGATATTCTGATAGACGAAGAGGCAACAAATATATTAAAATCTTATAGTTGAAACGGAGGAGTGTCATGCGATAAGGAGATACATACCAGAGTGGAAGATAGGTTTTGTTAGACAGTTGTGAGACTAATGATGGGGTATGGCTTGAGTGCGT
Organism: Solanum stenotomum; assembly: GCF_019186545.1. Lineage (NCBI taxonomy): Eukaryota > Viridiplantae > Streptophyta > Magnoliopsida > Solanales > Solanaceae > Solanum > Solanum stenotomum. Next base: position 2,753 of record NW_026021831.1, on the reverse strand, counting down.
ATCGAAAAAATGAGTGTTGTAGAAATGTCAATGGTGTGTGGTCATACAAAACTAGATAAAATAAGTGATGATTATGACAAGGTACAAAAGTAGCACATGTAGAAGATAAAAAAGAAAGAAGGTCCTGAATTTTAGTTTGGAAATGTCTACGTTAGAATTTCAATTGCACTGGTGTATAGGTTTGGCACTGATGGTTGAAGGTGTTAAAACGGTCAACATACGAGCTAAACATTACAATCACATGGGCAAGGTTATCCCAAAAGACTTACAATTTCGAGATTCTTGTGAAATTAGCTAAATATAAAATATAAATGAAGCACAAGATCCATAGGTAATTCCAATGGTTAGGATTAAGGTTTATTTTATGTTGCTACACTTGTATCAAGTATGTTGTTTGCCAAGAGTCTTTTTAGTTCATTACTGATTTGTATTTTGGTATAAAATATAGAAAGCCTTTGGTAATAGAGTATCCTTAATAATTATTTGAGTATTGACATGAAACTGCTCCAAATGGAACGGAGTGTATATTGAGTGTTCGTATAGCCAACCTCAATTAGTTTAGGTTTGAAGTATAGCTATTGTAAAGTACAACTACACCTCCCTTAATAACTATCTGAGTATTGGAATGAAACTGCTCCAAATGGAACTGAATGTATATTGAGTGTTCATATAACCGACCTCAATTAGTTTAGGTTTGAAGTATAGCTATTGTAAAGTACAACTAACAATCCCAAACCAGTTAGGGTTGGCTATATGAAACCTCAATGTCCATATCACTCCATTTAAGTTGTTGTAAAGTAGTATTGAAAATTTGAACCCACGTATAGCGGAATGATTACAAAGGGACCATACAATCTATTCCAAAATTTTGAGATTAAGCCATTGTTATTATTGTACTTGTACTTGTATTGTTATTATCTTTGACCAGCTTTAGGAATTACTTAAATGCACAAACCATGTTAACTTATTTATTTTTGGTTCCTATTCAAGTAAAATAGAAGGGATGAAGTATTGTGCTTTCACATTCCCTTCTATTTGGTTCCTGGAAACTATATGCAGCTTTTTCAGCACACACCTGTTCCATTCCCCAGTTCTCTTTGTACTTGTCTTGCCCTTCAAAACATATAACAAGTCTTCAGTTTATCCATCGGAATGCTTAGGACATTGAATTTTCCTCTTTAGGGAATTTTATGTGCAAATCAGTGTTACTTCCTCCTTTTTTGTATGATTTTGCTTTCAGTTGTGATTATTTTTATCCAAAATGTTATACTTCCATCAGCTATGCCAGAAAGAACTTAGTTCTCTGTCGTTATCTACAGCCGACTTAAGTTCCAGGTTATAGTTTCCTAGTTTTTTCACCTTCCTCAGACGTATTTGTACACTCTTCTATGTTTCTTCATATTGCAGGGCTTAACATTTTATTCTTCATGGTCTGAGCATATTCACTAGAACACAAAATGACAATCAGCTACATCAATTTGACATCAGAAATTCAAATATTCTTCATGGATCTAGTGAAGTAATAACCTTTCTTGTTTCTACAGGAGTTTAGGAGATTGAAGCTGTTGTTATGGATAAAGGAGATGCTCCTGTAAGGAGATGGGAGGACCTTGATAGTAATATCTTGGTGAAGATACTCCAGTCCTTTGACCTTTTCCAGTTGACATATGCAATTCCTCAAGTTTGTCGTGCATGGCAATTGGCTTGTTCTGATCCACTTCTCTGGAAAACGCTTGACTTGTCGGTGTTGCAATCAAATTTCATCAGAATTTCAATAGAGCCATATGTATTTGTGGACACTCCGTCTCGTGAAAAATTGACCCGCCTTCTACAGATTTGCATGAACCTCAGTCGTGGAAACATAGAAACATTGATCTTCCATTACAATTTGTATGTTGACGAGAATCAGTTGACTTATACTGCCAATAGGTATTCCCCTGACAAACTTTTATCTTTCTATAATACTATACCTTAGATCAAAAAACTGTACAGCAAGCATCGTTTCAGAGTTCATGAAAATATTCACTTTTTTCCGGAGTAATTTTTCGATTTATTTGAAAAATCAGTTGTTTGGCCATGAAAATTTCAAATTCAACTTGAAGTTGTATTTCAAATTTGGAAACAACATACAACCTGTTTTCTAACTCACTTTCACTTTTGAAGTTATATCTCAAATTTGAGCAGTACATTCAAGCATGATATTATTCTAAATAATTTTTGCGGAAAGTGTAACCAAACATAACTCCATTTTCATTTCCAACTCCATAAATAAGTGAATGTATGGCCAAACACCTAACACAGGAGAAGCAAAAATTACTGTGAAACTGAATACGACAGCTAATTAAATCTCCTCTTTTTCAGGTGTCCACGGCTTAAACGCCTTGTTATGCCTGCTTGGGAAAAACTAGAAAAGCCAGCAATACGCCGTGCTATTCGTAAATGGAAAGATCTTGAATCACTGACGATGCCTAGTTTAGAAAAACCTGCCTATGTCATCAAGAAAATTGCAAGGAGTTGCAAAAAATTTTCTGAGCTCAAAATCATGGGGACTTGTGATATTCTGTTTGCATCTACACTAGTATCATTTCTTCCAAACTTGAAAGTGTTGAGTGTGAGGTGTACGGAGTTATCTAAACATGCTTTGGTTATTCTCTTGGAGGGGTTAACACAGTTGAAAGTGCTCAACATATCGCATTGCATAATTACTGAAGACCTTCCTCCACCTGCACCTATGAAAATTCTGACCGAGCTTG
>NW_026021830.1:0-241 GCF_019186545.1 Solanum stenotomum | reverse complement strand
AGTATTCTTTGATGGAGCGATAAACCACCAATGTAGAGGTATCGGAGCGGTGTTAGTGTCAGAAACCGGTCAGAATTATCATATGGCGGCTAAACTCCGATTTGATTGCACAAATAGCATGGTTGAATATGAAGTTTGCATCATCGGTCTCAAGATTGCAATTAATGTGAATGTTCATGAGCTGTTGGTTATTGGAGATTCAGATTTACTAATTCACCAAGTTCAAGGAGAATGGACCATA
>NW_026021829.1:0-464 GCF_019186545.1 Solanum stenotomum | reverse complement strand
CTTTGGCTCTAACATGAATGTAATTGATTAAGCTAAAAATATTCTTAGAAGCCATTTTGATATGAAAGATCTTGGTGAGGCAAATGTTATTCTTGGAATAAAAATAACAAGAACATGTGATGGAATTTTCCTTGACCAGTCACATTATGTTGAGAAAATTTTGAAAAAATATAACTTTCTTGATTGCAAGCATGTTGCAACTTCTTTTGATTCAAGTGTTCATATATTTCCTGTTGAAAGTGAACATGATGTAATAAATCAAAAGGAATATGCTAGCATAATCGGAAGTTTGAGGTATGTGACTGATTGCACTAGGCCTGATATTGCATATGCAGTAGGAGTACTTGGCAGGTTTACAAGCAAGCCAGGTAATGAACATTGGCATGCTATAACAAGAATTATGAGATATTTAATTGGAACAAAAAATTGTGGTTTATTCTATAAAAAATATCCTGCTGTACTTG
>NW_026021828.1:0-204 GCF_019186545.1 Solanum stenotomum | reverse complement strand
CTAAACATGAGAAAAGATAAAAAAAAATAATCATTGTCTGAGGGTGGGTCCGCGACGCGAAGATGTATTTAATTTTTGGTCGCGAAAATACTTTTTGTGGAAGAACGGTCCGTGACCGCTCCGCTCCGCAAAGGCATTTTCCCCAAATTTGGGGAGCAGGCCCGTGACGCAGAGCCAGTGCCCAGATTTGCCCGACTAAATTTC
>NW_026021827.1:0-897 GCF_019186545.1 Solanum stenotomum | reverse complement strand
GCCATCCTCATGTGTTACGTCACTGAACTTGCACTCCAAGTATCTTGTCTTGGTCCTACTCAACCTGAACCCTTTCAACTCCAGGGTCTGTCTCCAAATCCAGCTTAACATTAACTCCACTACGAGTCTCGTTAATCAAAACTATGTCATCCATAAATAACAATTTCCTACACTAGTCTTGCATAGATTGGAGTCGTGGAGCAAGGAAAAGCAAGGAAAGTGAAGGAATGGGGCTAAGTTGCCCATGATGTAAGTGGAACTTTAGTTTCGTGTTTTGCTTGCTTTCCAATAAAAGCATGCCATTTTAGTTGCTTTGATGCATTTAAATTATCTAGTTCATGTGCGAGGAAAGTATGAGCAAGATAGCTATTTTTTAATACCCGGTATTGGCCACAAGGGCTTAGCTATGTATATTATATCCATCATGTTTATTTAGTTGTTCTGAACAGTTGATGATATTTGAGCATGTCTTTTATCCATTGTTATTTTCATCATGCCTATTCAACTGTACTTGATATCTGAATACTATTTGAATTATATTACTTGTGGGTAAGACATTGGCATAACAATCTTATGATCCTTTCCTTTTAGCAGAGTGCATTCTGCCACTTAGATTTAACTTCTTCTCTCATCATTTGTCTCGATGATACTTTCTCCAAATAGTCTTCACTTTTTAGTTTTTGATGCTACAGCCGGATTGATATTTCAGAGGATGGTATGCTGCTTTATTAAGAATTCGAAGGTAGTCAAGAAGATATTTATGTTGCTTTCTCGAGAGGAATGGCCATACAGACATTGAGTCGATATTTTTAAAGGCAGACCTAGTGTTAAAGTAGCCGGGTTCATCTGAACCCAATGCTTTCGGCTCCAACCTTGTATCTATTTGTGAAATCTAAT
>NW_026021826.1:0-607 GCF_019186545.1 Solanum stenotomum | reverse complement strand
TGCAGTGTGTGTTAGGCAAGATGATGTGAAAGTTGGTCCCATTATGTGGAAAAATTTTCTGCAGAACTTCTAAGAAATTTCCAATGAGAGAAACTATTTCTTGACTAAGTCAAGTGAGGAAAAAAATGAACAATAATACCGTGTGGAATTTATTTTTTTTCTTTTATTTGCTTTTTATTCAAAATTTTGTTTGACGTGTCTTAATTTTCTGCTTAATTAGCATGTTTTGAATAACTTGGTGAAGATCATTTTATGAGAAATTTCCAAGACTTTTCATATTTAGTTAATGAGGGAATCTCCATCTATATGATACAGTTCAAACATGAAGAGATGGATTCGTAGACCACTACAAGAAAAATGTGAATTATATTGAGATTTTTCTGGGTATTATTAATGAAAATTCGCAGGAAAATATGTTCCCTATGGATTTTCCTATAAAAAAGAATCCGAAGGTAAAACCTTCGTAGGTAATTATTTCCTGTGAATTTCAAAATCCCCAAGTAATTTGCTTAGGGATTTAAATTTCGCAGGTAAATAACTTGCGAATTTTCTTGCAAAAAACACCAAAAATATCTCAAATTTTTTCCAATTTATTCGCAAGTAAATC
>NW_026021825.1:0-514 GCF_019186545.1 Solanum stenotomum | reverse complement strand
AGAAACAATTTTGTATTGATATATTTATATACAAAATTCATTTAGCTACAATTTTTGGCATATCAATTACAATCATACATAGAAACCAGATATAATTTTAATTAAATAGTTATCCAAAAAACCCTTTCGAAAAAATAATTATTCAACAATTAACTAATGGGTAGTTATTACTCTAACTATTTACTAGTTACCTAAAAGCTAATATTACGTACATGAATTTTGACAAGAGAATTCTCTTCAAGTTCACCATTTTTTCTAACCAAAAATTGTTTTCATGGTAAGTAAATCACTAATAATGAAATTTATTAGTCTAATTACAACATAATCTTTAGTAACAATGATTTATTAGTCCACTTATGGAATGGTATTGATATTATTGATTTAAAAATAAGAAAGGTGATACGTGAAAGCTATCATTTGAAGTCGGCTACACCTTATTTGAAAAATTGAATTTTCTTAGCTGGTCATATGATAAAAATTTATTTCTGTAACTGATGTTATATGAGTGCATGTC
>NW_026021824.1:0-587 GCF_019186545.1 Solanum stenotomum | reverse complement strand
GACCAGAAAGAACATGGTGATTGGTTTAGCGAAAGTGGGTGATCTTGAATTATGTGAAGCGTGTATATTCGGAAAACAAAGTAGAAAATCCTTCCCAGAAGGAAAATCCTGGAGGGCTAGTAGTTGTCTTGAGCTTGTGCATGCTGACTTGTGTGGGCCGATGAAAATTGAGTCTTTAGGTGGGAGTTGATACTTTCTTCTGTTTACTGATGACTATAGCCGTATGAGCTGGGTTTACTTTCTCAAGTTCAAATCTGAAGCATTTGAGAATTTCAAGAAATTCAAGGCCCTAGTGGAGAAGCAATCAAGCTACAACATAAAAGCTCTTCGCACAGATCGTGGTGGTGAATTTTTATCTGATGATTTTAATTTGTTTTGTGATGAGAATGGAATTCGCATGGAGCTCACATCACCGTACTCGCCTCAACAAAATAGAGTCGCCGAGCGAAAAAATCGCACAGTGGTTGAGATGGCCAGAAGCCTACTTAATGGAAGGGGACTTCCAGTTCAATTTTAGGGAGAAGCAGTGGCTGCAGCTGTGTACCTCCTGAACTTGTCCCCAACAAAAGCTGTTTTGAATCAAACTC
>NW_026021823.1:0-201 GCF_019186545.1 Solanum stenotomum | reverse complement strand
GTTGGACATCGATTGAAGGCTATGAATTAAACGTGATGTTATGTAATTCATATTTGTATAGTGATTCTACCCTAGGTTATGTATAATTTCTATGAAATTAGGGTTGAGTTTTGAATGAAGCCTTCAAGGCTAAGAAGGGAATATGTCAATTGCTTATACTGATGTTGATTATATTATTACTTCATGAATTACCTTGTATCA
>NW_026021822.1:0-654 GCF_019186545.1 Solanum stenotomum | reverse complement strand
TCTAATCAAGTTCTTCTTCAAGATTCTGCAAGATTCTTCAAGAATCTTGTTCTTCTAGGTATGTAAGACTATCATAGTGTTGGACTAGTTCGTCCTCACGCCCTACATCTACTTTCAGATCAGAAAAAGAGTAATCTAGGATACTTTCCCTAGATTTGAGTATTCTTGAGATAAGTTGATTTTGAGTTCTTGAATTCATGTTTCTTTTAAAAGTTCTATTCCTAATTATCGAATAGCTATATTTTTATTGGGATCCTTCATATCATGAATCATAACTCTTGAATTCATAATTCAAATTCAAGAGAGAGAGTTAAGAGTAGAGTTCAAGGAAGCCTTTGAGTTCAATTGTGAATCCTTTGAGATCAACTATAGATTTGAACTAAGTTTTGAGGAAGTAAGTCAGAGAATGAGAAAAGTCACATACATGAGTTTCATAATGTTATGTATACCTATGAGCCAAGTCGTTCATGCACATAAATTCCGCATGAACTCCAGAAGTTGAGTATCTTTGAGAGGAGTAGTATCTTCAAGTTCTAAGTCTTGAGTATTGAGTTCCTAATCCCCTTTGAGATTATATTTCTAAGCATGAGACTATTACATGTTACCCATAAAGTCTTTGAGTTGAGTTGTTCATGCCCATAATTCGGCATGAAT
>NW_026021821.1:0-720 GCF_019186545.1 Solanum stenotomum | reverse complement strand
TAAAGAAAAATTGCAATTACAAGATGAAGTAGAAGAAAAAGAAGAAAATAACCAAGATAATCTACCCGAAATAAGAGTTGATGAAATAAACGATGATGATCTAGAACAACATTCGGAAACAAGTGAAACATATACGGAACTTTTAGCAAATATAGATAATACAAAGAATTTAGAAGTAAATTCAGAAGACGTGGACATGGACGAAAAACCTAGCACATCAGGAGTAAAAAACCCAAAAAATTTTAATCCAAAATATTATAATAAAAATTATGAACAATATAATAAAGAAAAAACTACATGGGATAAAAGATTAAATAAAAAATGGACGCCTAAACCAATAACTGGACAACATGAATTTTTAGATTTAGACTGTGTAGCAGACATAAATAAAACAATCCAAGTATGGATAGGATACATATCAAAACAATTAATAGATAACAAGATAGTAATAGCATAGGCACCAGGATACATAGAAAGAACAATTATAGGAACAGTAAAATTATGGCTACAAAATTTAACAAATGAAAGCTTAACAACTTTAAGAAATAATAAAAAATTTGATGGTGAAACAGCCACTACAACCATGGAAATATTATATAAATACGAAATAGCTATAAGAAATGAATTTAGTAGTATGACAACAGAGGTAGAAGAACAAAATAAAGAAAAAATCATAAATCGGAATCTAATGGCAAAATTAACAATATGTAATATGTGTTA
>NW_026021820.1:0-243 GCF_019186545.1 Solanum stenotomum | reverse complement strand
TTTGACTATAGTAGGCAGTTGGTGGTAAATGTAAAAATGTTGAGTTTCATCAGTGTTGTGACTGTCTTTTGAGAGGAAATCTGCAGTACTATTAGCCTCTCTAAATGTGTGCTNAAAACTCAAGTTGGTTGGTGAGTCTGTGAATGTCATTGATCTGCTCCTGCAACTTCCAGGGAGGTTAGCTGCTGTTTGTGATCCATTTTGTAAGTTGCTCTGAGTCAACCTCTAAGATGATTCTTTTGT
>NW_026021819.1:0-327 GCF_019186545.1 Solanum stenotomum | reverse complement strand
ATCGATCAGTCCAAGTTTGTTTTTGGCTAACAAGGCAATGACAAGAGCACGACTCCAGCCAGCATAACCCTTACCATCGAACGGAGAATTGACCAACAGCATTCCAGGGGAATCAGAAGGATGAATATAGAAGGGACTGGCAGAGTCAATGAGAGTGCTGGACTGAGTGCCTGGCTGGACTTCTGATGAAGAAGTATCAACCATTGCAACGAGAAGAGAAAATCAAGATTAGATGAAAAAATGAGAGGGAAGAAACGGAGAAGAAGAGCACCTATAGCTCTGATACCATGTAGGAAAACAGAGTATTCTGGGGAATTTCTCTCTTTT
>NW_026021818.1:0-243 GCF_019186545.1 Solanum stenotomum | reverse complement strand
CCAAAGTAATAAACCTCGGATTTTTTTGGGATTTTAGATTTTTCCAGTAAAAATATTCATACAAACATATAATTAACTTGTGCTATAAATATTTCTTTAGTTCAACCAAAATACAACTATCTAAAGTGTTTCTTCAGAAATAACACAAAATATGAGATCAATGATGACACTAAAATATTCAATAAGAAAATAATAATGAAATCGTATAAAATAAATATTGCGAATTGATAAGTCAAAATGAAA
>NW_026021817.1:0-217 GCF_019186545.1 Solanum stenotomum | reverse complement strand
TACTAGTAAATGAAATTTCTCTAATTTTTCTGAGCATCTTCTGCATATTTCCTTACAAACAAAAACATGGAGTCTTTGTGTGATTCCTTACTAACCTTGAGTTCGACGAAGTAGTCCATAACCTTGGGTACAATTGTGAAAATAACATGTATTAACACAAAGGGGTGGTGAACTCATAAAAGGAATGTTTGGAGATATAGAATTGATCAATTAGTAG
>NW_026021816.1:0-640 GCF_019186545.1 Solanum stenotomum | reverse complement strand
AGCCATAGCCTACCTGAAAGCCGACCACTCGTGCTCCAACTCACGGTACCGGATCTTTTCCCCTCTGAACGGTCTCCAAATGATTCCCCACTAACAAAAGGTTAATCACCTCGTCATTACGAATATATTGACACTAAAATTATATTTTTCGGAGACGGACCCAAAATCAGGTCTAAAACGGGATTGTGGGACCCACAATTGAAATCTCGAAAATGAATCCGTGAAAACGTCCCAAATACCTTACTAAACTAATACCCCAAAATTTAGCACAAACAAATGCCTCAAACATAGCAAATCAGCCACAACAATTAAAATGGGCAGCCCCTTGATCACCAATTTCTGGAAAAACGAGACCCTTTCAACCCAAACAGATTATACCACGACGATCCTTGCGAAAAACTCTACAAGTTAGCCTCAAGAATGACTCAAAACGGACCTAAGATGATCAAGATCTCACATTTCAAAATTCAACAACAATTCAATCCGGAAATCACCCTAGCAGTGGCTAAAATTGATCCTTACCTCAAACGAAGCCTCCCCTAACGTTTCTGAGATCACCGCTAGATTCCCCACGAAATTCTCTTGAAGTTAGCCTTTTGAAGCACCTAATTTGGTGTAATGACCCTCCAGGTCATTTTTA
>NW_026021815.1:0-494 GCF_019186545.1 Solanum stenotomum | reverse complement strand
ACCCTAAACCCTAAAAAGTCTAAAAAAAAAAAAACAACCTCTTTTAGAACCCCTGAAAAACACTAAAAACGTTTAAAAACCCAAATCTTAAAAAATCATAATCCTAAAAAAATCATAAAACCTAAAAAAAACCTTAACCAAAAAACCGAAATCCTAAACCCTAAACCTTAAACCATAGTACCTTAGGGCCTAAACCCTTAACCCTAAACCTTTGGCCAACCCTAAACACAAAGAAACCATAAAAAAACCCTTAAAACCTTATAAAACCCTAAACCTAGGAATACCCTAAAGAAAACCATAAGTCCTTATAAACCTGAAAAAAACTCAATCAAAATCTTTAAACCTAAAACCCTAAGCCCTAAACCAAGAAATAGAACATACGCTAAAAAACTCGTTGTAAACCCTAGGAAACTCTAAACCTTAAAGCCTTATAAATCCTAATACCCAAGATACTAAACCCTAAATCCTAAACCCTAAAAACTTTTTTTAAAAAA
>NW_026021814.1:0-247 GCF_019186545.1 Solanum stenotomum | reverse complement strand
GAAAACATTTTTATTGATGACATTAATTTTTTTAAAAATACAAATGTGATTGTTTCTGAAAAAAATTAAAAATTGATAATATAAAATAAAATTTACCAATATATTGTTAAATATCATACTATTAATGTTTTCTTCTTCTTTTTCTTCGTTTTTCGTTAAATATTAAATATTTATTTTTGTCATGACATTTTTTAATTTAATCTATTTTCATTGCAATCATTACCTCCAAATCCAAAATTCAAGCACT
>NW_026021813.1:0-697 GCF_019186545.1 Solanum stenotomum | reverse complement strand
GCTTATTGTGATTCTGATTGGGCTGCTTGCCCTGACTCCAGGAAGTCTGTTAGTGGATATTTGGTGCTTATGGGTGATAGCCCTATCAGTTGGAAGTCTAAGAAACAAGCCACAGTGTCCCTGTCGTCTGCTGAAGCTGAATATAGAGCTGTGAGACAAGTTGTGGGAGAATTAGTGTGGCTTGAGAGATTGCTTGGTGAACTGACAGTCCAATGCTCCTTGCCTATACATGTACATTGTGACAGTCAAGCAGCAGTCCACATTGCCAAGAATCCAGTTTTCCATGAGAGAACAAAACACATAGAGATTGATTGCCATTTTGTTAGGAGTAAGCTTCAACAAGGCTTGATCACACTCCATCATATCTCCACTGATTCACAGTTGGCAGACATCTTCACCAAAGCACTGACTGGGGTCAAACATACTACTCTATTGCACAAGTTGTTTGTAATTACTTCACCTCCAACTTGAGGGGGGGTGTTGAGAATGTAAAGTATATAGCAGAGTTAGTTAGCAGTGTACAGTGAAGTTAGTTATGAACAGTAGAGTTAGTTAAAAGGATCAGTTAGTTAGAGTTAGTTAGGGGTCAAGTTGTTGATTAGTTAATTCATACAATATTAGTTGCTTAGTGATTGTATATATATACAGATACATTGTAATACTCATTTCTTTAATTCACATTCAATGAGAGATAATT
>NW_026021812.1:0-235 GCF_019186545.1 Solanum stenotomum | reverse complement strand
CCCACACTTAACCTCCTAAGTGAGCGAAACAATGAAGTCAATCCCAAATCATATCAATTGTTCAACTACGAATAACAACAATAGCACGGAAGCTCAAAACTTATTAGAGTAACCAATCAAATAAATTTCAAAAGTCTATTACATATTATCCCCAAAACTTGAAAGTCATCACATCAAGGACATCTGATCTCAAAATACCAAGTCTAAGAGTATTAAGTACACCAAAATAAGTAAA
>NW_026021811.1:0-783 GCF_019186545.1 Solanum stenotomum | reverse complement strand
TTTCTAATTTAGCAATCCTTGTAGATTGTGAGGATAAGTTTATACTATTCAAAATATTTTGGTTATTTTCCATAGGATTAAAAATACTGTCTAATGGACTTACAGAACAAAATATAGTTTAATAAGTATAGAAATAATAAACAACATGCTAGCAAGTATATAATTGTCTATTATCATACTTGTCTTGTTCCTATATACTGTTTCTATACTTGGTGTGAGGTATTCGTTCTTTCCTAAGTGTATGAGGTATCCGATTAATATCCGGAGCGTACGTTGGTCAGCCGTATTCTGTAAGGTCGCTGTAGCCAGGAGGGCGTTTAGACCTGTTTGATGGTGGTCCCGTAGCCAAGAAGACTCTAGGAAAAAGAACTGTTGTAAAACCAAGAGAACCTCCCTTAGAAACTTTATTTGGATCTTAGACATGTATTTTGGATAAGTTTATACTATTCAAAATATTTTGGTTATTTTCCATAAGATTAAAAATACTGTCTAATGGACTTACAGAACAAAATATAGTTTAATAAGTATAGAAATAATAAACAACATGCTAGCAAGTATATAAGGAGTATTAAAATACATAATGATTTACAAAACTGGAGTATACCAGAAGAGCCTTTTAAAAAGATTTACCATTTAGGTAATTTTAGTTATCTTACTCGCCGTAATATTAAGACTTGTGAGTCTACTATTGCTATCAATAATTCTTTAGAAATTATTCGTCTCCTTAAAGATAATGATATAAATCGTTATAAATGTGATTACAACTATTTGCATATTGGTTTA
>NW_026021810.1:0-6558 GCF_019186545.1 Solanum stenotomum | reverse complement strand
CGTACACCATCTGAGTCTCTAAAAATAGGATAGTAAGGAATGCAGTTATGCATCCCAAGTTCTTTTGAGATAAAGTTGGAGTGTCTGGGCAATGAGTGAAGGATTTTAGTCACACATGTTAGGCAAGGTTGGACCAGCAATGAAGTCGGAATAGCGCTGCTACCGATAAGTTGCCCCTCCTTGGCTCGAGTTGTCTACTCGGGTAAGCCAGTCTAGATACCTATCTTATTTCGGTTTGAACCTAGTAAAACTAGAACATAGACACGGTTATCCTTAGAAGACTCCGATTCATGTGACTTAGTGAGCCTCAAAACAAGAGTTGGGTCCGTCCAGGACAAGTATCCCTCTCTTACTTGACCACTTAGCTCATTTTATGTGCTACATGAAAATGCATTTATTTGAAAGTTTCTATAAGTTGACTCATTTTAGTATGACTAATGCAATGAATCTTTTTTTTTATCTTTTGATCTTATTTTTTTAAAAAAAAAAAAAACACGAAAATATTTCTTCTTTTAGAAGTTATTATACATTTCTTAAAATAAAATAAAAAATTTGCATTACTTAATGAAAAGAATAATAATATTTTTATTTAGATTTTTTTCATAAAGTTTGTAAAAAGAAAATTCAAAATATTTTACTTTCATAATACTTTGAAAAGTTACATTTGTCAAAATAAAAAAATAAAAATTTAATATCTTAAAGTTTTTTTTACTGTCCAATATGAACGAACTACACACACCTGATTCTCACCTCAATGATATACGTAGGCAACCCTCTTTGGGTTCGGTGATCTTTATTCAAAAATAAAAAATAAAAAATCATTTTTCAAAAGTTCAAAAAAAAAAAGGAAAACAAGAAGCTTTAATCTTTATCAAAAATAAGTTTTTATTAATTTTCTTTTAATAATTCAAATAAAAAAAAACTAAAGATTTTTATCTCAAAGCTCTAAAAAAGAAAGCGTAGTTATTGAATTTTTGAAAAATTATGCAAAAATCTTAGTCATGTTCGTAAGCTTGTTACATACGCAATCTCAAACGGATTTGATCAATGCATTATTAAATCATAAAAAAAAAACTTATAACTGAAGAAGGTCTAACCCTAACAAGCATTATTATCTATGCACAGTTAAATTAAGGTGGTTGATTTGTGGTTAAGCTGGCATCTCATCCCTATAATACAAGGTCAAAAGGGAAAAAGAAAATGACTCGCAAAGATGGAAATGAGTCGGACAATGATGAGGTCCAGAACCAGATGATGTCACAAGAAATAGTATCAGCCGAAGAGATGAAGATACTAAGACAACAAATGTTGGAGATGTACGAAACTTGGATGAGTGGACAAGCTCCACCGCCTTCAATCCGTGACTATCTAAATACAAATATGTCACCCTCTGTCCAAGTATCGATAAGTGATCCAATTTATCCATCTGGATTCGGTCCCGCATCTAATGTAGCTGGAACTTCTACGGTGTACCCTTTGAATACGCCTATGACAAGTAATCCACTATTCATTCCAACTGCGCCGACTAATGTCATTCAACAACCTATAATGGAGCCAAAATCCAACAACGATCCTCTACCCAAAGTTCAATATGATCGAGATTATACTCCTGAATTGACTTTTAAAATTCCAAGCTCTTACCTTCGCACTCATCAGTATAGTTCCCATGTTGAAGCTGAAAAAGTTGTTAAGAACAAGGAACATGAAGAAATGGCTAGAAAAATGAAAAATTTGAAACAGAGTGTAAAAGATATGCAAGGATTGGGAGGTCACAAAAGTGTCTCGTTCAATGATTTGTGCATGTTGCCCCACGTTCATCTGCCCATCGATTTTAAAACTCCAAAGTTCGAGAAATATGATGGACATGGAGATCCTGTAGCTCATTTAAAGAGATATTGTAATCAATTGAGAGGGGCTGGAAGCAAAAAAGAATTGCTCATGGCTTATTTTGGGGAAAGTTTGATGGGAATTGCCTCAGAATGGTTCATAGACCAAGATACTTCTAACTGGCATACATGGGATGATTTGGCTCGATGTTTTGTTCAACAATTTCAATATAACATTGACATAGTTCCAGATCGCACTTCACTTGTCAACATGAGGAAGAAAACCACTGAAAATTTTCATGAATATGCTATTAGGTGGAGGGAGCAAGCTGCTAGGGTTAAGCCGCCAATGAAAGAGTCTGAAATGATCGATACTTTCCTTTAAGCGCAAGAACCAGATTACTTTCATTATTTACTTTTCGTTGTTGGAAAAACATTTGCTGAAGTTATTAAGATTGGTTGAATGGTGGAAAATGGCATCAAGTCTGGAAAAATTGTAAGTCAAGCTGCCTTGAAAGCTACAACACAAGTGATTAAAAATGGATCAGGAAATTTTGGGAGAAAGAAAATGAAGGAGGATGTAGCACATGTTGTGTCAGGCACACAAAAAGGTCCAAGGGGTCCACCTTATCAATCTGCACCACCTCAATACCATCACTATCTCCCTAGGCAAGATACACAATATTCTGTTGTTCCACCTCAATATGTGGTTTACAATGCACAACAATATGCATACCTACCAAACTATCCTCAATGGCGAGCGTCAACATATCAAAATGTTCACCCTTCTTCTCAAAAATTTCGAGCACCTTATAATCTTTGTCCGAGATAGGGATTTGAAAGAGGTCAAAGGCCTAGAAACAATTTCACACCAATTGGAGAGTCTTACACAAGTTTATTTAACAAGTTGAAACATTTGAAGATAATAGAGCCGATTCCTCAAAATTATGTGGATCCACATGCAAAGGGTTTCAATCCTACAGCACGATGTGCATACCATTCTGATGCTCCAAGGCACAGTATTGAAGATTGTCGTAATTTTTAAAAAAAGGTGGAAGAGATGATTCAAACAAATATGATTGTGGTTCAAAATAATGACCCCCCAAATGTTACTAAGAGTCCTCTACCAGCGCATAGTGATGTACACTTTATCGAGATGATATGTGATGACAAAGAATATGACAATTCTGAAGAAAAGACAATTGAAATTGGTAGAGCTTTTACGAAGGCTAACGTGCAAAGCAATGGCTAAAAAGTTCAGCTTGGTAATTGAGAGACACTCTTCTTTTCTCTAAAAAGAGTGTATAGATAGTTTATTTTGTCATCATTTCTACTATGCAATCATTTTTATTTTTAGTAAGTCAAATTTTTCTATCATTTCTCTTATGCGTTTGTTTGTTGAGTCTTGTCGTAGTTTGGGTTATTATAGAGTTGTGACCTAAATTTAGTTTGTTGTCTTGTCACCAAGTCATTTTTTTAAAATCTTTAATATAATCTTTATTTTGTGTCACTTTGATCCGTTCTATTTGGCATTCCACATATACATCTCTTTTCAATTCAATTTTGTGACATGATATGCGAGAAAATTTGGTCAGATCTTAAGATTATGTCTAGTCATGTAATGAATACATCAAAGGAGTCATAAAAAAAAAAAAAGGACTTAGACACCTTGATACTTCCTTTAGTATCCAAAAATAGTTAAAGGGAAAAATTTCATCTAACTTGGCATGTCATTTGTTGTTAAGAAGGTATTACTCAAATAGAGATTCTCAGCTGACAAAAATGCAACAAAATGATATACATATTCATCAATACATATGTTGCAAAGAAATATTGTATGATTTTCACTTCACATCTTAAAGGGAATTGTTTGTATTTGACATTTTTAATAATTGATATGATGAAGGCATTTCATTCTACTATCCAAATACCGTGTAATCCTTTGCTATCCCTTTTGAGCCTCAATTTTATTTTCTGTCATACCCCTCTCTTGGAATCAAAATACAGTAAAAAAAAAAGGGTCAAGAAAAGAGAAAAGTGAAAAAGAGTTGAAAAAAAAGAAAAAAGAAAAATTGGAGTGAAAAAAAATTTGAATAACAACAAAAAACAAACTTCCTGAACTACCTTCGACCTGATTCTTGCTTTGACAAGATACGTAGGCAACCTTATTTTGAGGTTCGGTCCAAACAAAAAAAAAATCTAGAAAGTCCTCATCACAATAATTGGGGCAAAAATAATATTATTAATAATAATAATAATTATTATTAATAATAATAATAATAATTATTATTATTTTATTGTATTTTTGTAAAAAGAGTCGATTTCAAAAGTTGTAAGTCTTAACCCTGTTACGCAGTATCTTTGAGCTTTCATGCCAATCCTTTCATTTTAACCCTGTCCAAAAGTCACGTTACAATCCAAATAAAGACCTTCTAATCAATTTTTAACAATGACAAGTCAAAGCAAGCTTTTAGTGTTGATTATATAAGGAAAAATGTTATGCCACTCGCATAAGAAGTGAAAAATGAGGGAATCTTATGGATGAAAATCCTCAAAATCCCTATAGGAGATCATTTGAGTTGAGAGAAAGTAAAAAATGAGAGAGTCTTATTGGTGAAAACCCTCGGGGCACCGTAAGACGATAGTGAATGAGAGATAAGAAAAAAAAGACTTGTTAGTGAAAACCTTTCGAGGCACCACCAGTCAAGTGTTAGTCATAAATCTAGTGCAAAAGTTGGATTATAGAAGTCTGACTTCAAAGTTGAAAGTTTGACAAAGATAAAGTTTAGATTGATTGGACAAACCAGACCATTTAATCCAAAAAGCATGTCATGATCATTACAATTGACCACCACTATCAATGGAATCCATTTATTTTTATTTATTTATTTATTTATTTATTTTCTTCTTAAAAGGATCAAATATTATTTCTTCTTATTTTGCGTCTCGCTCAATTCAATCTTGAGATAGTCTTTATTAAGCAGGCAGAAAATGATTTCAAAATTGCTACCAACTCTTCAATTATACAAAACAAAGCTTGATTAGCCCATCAATCGTGACATAATTCAAGAAATAGTGATATGCATAGTAACTTGTCAGCAATTGACAATTTTTGAATACAAGGTTCAATTATTGTTGGAGGGTGGAAACAGTATAACAAATTTGAAGTTGGAAGTTCTGAACAACTAGAAATGTTTTCAAGATTATCAAGGTGAGCTGACTAGCAAACGAAAGCAGTCAATTTCAAGCTAAAATTAGCTTCAAACATGGCAACAACAGGAGCAACTATCCTCAAAGCTAATGCCACAAATCGACCACCATAAAAAAAATAAAAAATTATTGCATTGTTTCTCCTATGATAAACGTTTTCTAGTGTGACACAATTATTTTTATTTTATTTTATTTTATTTTTATTTCTTTACTAGGATAAACATTTCCTAATATAAGACATTTAAAAACTTAAAAAAAAGGGATAAAATATTGTGGTGATTTTATTTGATGATTCTGTTAATTGAGATCTTCCTAAGTACTGAGATTTAGTTTAGCAGGACCCTCCTACATAATAATGAGATTTAGATTAGCAGGACCCTCCTACATAATGAGATCTAGATTAGCAGGACCCTCTTACATAATGGGATTAGTATGACCCTCATACATAATGAGATTTAGATTAGCAGGACCCTCCTACATAATGAGATTTAGATTAGCAGGACCCTCCTACATAATGAGATTTAGTTTAGCAGGACCCTCCTACATAATGGGATTTAGTTTAGCAGGATCCTCCTACATAATGGGATTTAGTTTAGCAGGACCCTCCTACATAATGAGATTTAGATTAGCAGGACCCTCCTACATAATGAGATTAGCAGGACCCTCTTGAACAATGGAAAGTAGTACAACAGGGACCCTCCTGAACAATGAGACGTAGTATAGCAAGGACCCTCCTGAACAATGGGAAGTAGTATAGCAAGGACCTTCCTGAACAATGGGACGTAATATAGCAAGGACCCTCCTGAACAATGGGACATAGTATAGCAAGGACCCTCTGAATAATGGGACGTAGTATTGCAAGGACCCTCCTGAACAATGGAAAGTAGTATAGCAAGGAACCTCCTGAATAATGGGACGTAGTATAGCAAGGACCCTCATGAATAATAGGACGTAGTATAGCAAGGACCCTCCTGAACAATGGGAAGTAGTATAGCAAGGACCCTCCTGAATAATGGGACGTAGTATAGCAAGGACCCTCCTGAATAATGGGACATAGTATAGCAAGGACCCTCCTGAACAATGGGACATAGTATAGTAAGGACCCTCCTGAACAATGGGACGTAGTATAGCAAGGACTCTCCTAAACAATGGGATGTAGTATAGCAAGGACCCTCCTGAATAATGGGACGTAGTATAGCAAGGACCCTCCTGAATAATGAGACATAGTATAGCAAGGACCCTCATAAACAATGGGAATTAGAGTAGCAGGACCCTCCTAAACAATGAGAATTAGTGTAGCATGACCCTCCTAAACAATGGGAATAAGCGTAGCAGGACCCTCCAAAAAATGGGAATTAAAGTAGCAGGACCCTCCTAAACAATGGGAATTAGAGTAGCAGGACCCTCCTAAACAATGGGATTAGTGTAGTATGACCCTCCTAAACAATGAGATTTAGATTAGCAGGACCCTCCTGGATAATGGGATTAGTAGGACTGTCACGACCCAAGCCTAGGGCCTAGA
>NW_026021809.1:0-220 GCF_019186545.1 Solanum stenotomum | reverse complement strand
TAGAAAATATTATATAAAAGAAAGAAATGTTAATAGAAGAAAAAGAAAGTAGAAATAGAAAATATTATATAAAAGAAAGAAATATTAATTAGTAAGATGGCAATATATATAGTATGAAGTAAATAGAAGGTAGAAATAGAAAATATTATATAAAAGAAAGAAATATTAACAGAAAGAAATAGAAAATAGAATTAGAAAATATTATATAAAAGAAAGAAAT
>NW_026021808.1:0-2739 GCF_019186545.1 Solanum stenotomum | reverse complement strand
GTCGCTACCCGTCCCTATAGGCTTCTTCCATTTGTAAATCATAAAATGTGGTCCAAGCATCTGGTCGCTAAATCGCTTTAGGGACTAGAAAATATGTGGTCCTGCAATCAGGTTTTGGGACTAGTGTGCTGGTCCTAAAAACAATACACAGAATAACTTTTAGTGGTCCTAAAAAGTCTATAAGTACAAGAAATCTAGTCCGTAAAAATTCCATTTGTAAATCATAAAATGTGGTCCATAAATTATATATAAATGTTTTTCAATATATACAAAGATAATCACAATAACATAAATAAAATTATCGTTAATATATATACACTTTCTAATACACAATTCGTAATCAATTGCAACCAACAATTATAAACATTCCACTATTAATTGTATAGCCATGAATTGTTTACCATATACATAGCAAGAAATAAAAAATTTGTCCCAAGTGTCCTAGAAAAAAAAATCAATTTGTTATTTTCAACAACTCTTCAAAACTTGTTTCTTCACTTGCAACTTNAAACAAATGCTCCTTAAAATTTATAAAGACCACATAGTATTAAAGATAACTACAACTATTGCATGGTTGAATCAAAAGAATTGAAAGGAAAATTTTCCTCTCCTTCTCGACATTTTTGTAACAAGATACTAAACAAAGAACATGTGTGTTTTCTGCAAAAAAAAAAGTACACTTTCCATAACATATAATACAGAGAGCTGTAAAGGAGTAATGGTGTAGAGCAAATTTCATAACACGAAGGAAGATTCATAATGCCAACTTTGTACTATCCATAAATAATTTTTGTGACACCATATAGAAATAAAAACTTGTCATCCTAGCAGTTATCTCATGCAAATGATATATGTTTGACACTTTCATCTAAATCATTTACTATCAATCAAATAAATTATTCCTATCCAAAATAATAGTATGTAAAAATAAATATACTAAATATTTGTGGCTAACTGTGGACCCTATCACAAACTGTTAGGTGTATGTAGCATAATATTGTGCAGCAATTATGATATTAGAGCTATATAAGATCATCTTTGCCATCACCGATCATTCCTTTTTTAAGTAGTAAAGCTTGTCAAAAGATTCAGATAAATAAACATTTGTGTTCCTTTTTGATTGATCCGGCATTAGAACTCAAATTATTTTGAAGTAGGTGATCCTGTAGTAAACACAACATCATACTTCTAACTACTCGAAATCAAACTGTCTTTTACATCAAAGATAGTTGTTTATATTCAATTTTGCCTAAGGTTTATGATCATACTACATGTCTCGTCTCTCGCTCACTCTCTTGACATCTTCATCTTATTCTCTCACACAAACACCAAAAGCACATGTATATTCTAGAAACATTAATGCACAATTTCAAAACTTTCAAAAATTATATATCAAAACACCATTAACTTACCAGAGAGCATTTTTGTTATCTTAGGACTATTAAAATTTACAATTGTTTCTTCTTGGGGATTCAGACACCATGTCAAGAGAGGTATCACTGGATGCTAGGCATCATAATTACTTAACAATAGTTTTCAAAAAGAGAGAAGGAATATAGTGAAATGAGTCAGAGCATTCTGATAAGAAGGCAAAGGGATAGGTTCTGTCTAATAAATAAAAAGATTACTACTACTTCTAGCTATTTATTAACAAAGTTCACTTGCAAAGTATTCGTTTGGTTAAATCTTTGTGATATAAAGCATTAATATTTTTATTTCATTTTATTTTATGAAATTATAAAATAAAAGTTGAATATTCTTTTGGAAAGAACTATAAAAAAAATAGTGGAAGAGTAATATGATAAATCATATTTATATACTGAGGCAACTAGTTTGGTAATAATATTTTATTTTATTTGACTATCAATAAGTTAATGTTTATGGCAAAAAGTTAAGTGCCATAAAGATCTACAAGAAAATATTAATCTTTACCTCGGAGAGGCAGTGTAAGGCTTGCGTAAAATCTACCCTTCCAAATTCTACTTTGTGGAATTTCACTTGATTTGTTGTTATTGTACTAATATTGTTGGATCAACTTCACATAAATAATAACCTCTTGAACTCCTGAAAAATCATCAAACTAAATATAATACCAAGAGCACTCAAAACAGAGGATAAATAAAGAGCAATTCAAGCAACTAGATGTGAGTTTCCATTAAACCAACTGATTTGTGTGTTCCTTACCAAAAATCCTACAAAAACACATATCTATAAAACATAAAATGACTAAAGTACATGATCACTTCCCCCATAATTTCAAATATGCATTTAGAAAGAATCACATGTTAAGTTTGTAAATTGAAACTCAAATGTCAAATTCTTCTAATTAAAATACATTGCATAAGTTTTATTAAGTCAAATAGGATATTGTGTGAATGTGGCGATGTCCACATATATTATAAGATCTTAGACCTCATAAATTAATTTTAGACTACCGGTTAGGTGAATCCTCATTGTTGACAAAAAATATTGATTATTTCCTAGCAAGATTCATTTGTTTTGGCATAGTATTTTTCCTCCTTTTCTATTTTGATGAAGTAGAAAAACACAATTAGGTATATAGCATTCAAGACTTCCTACAGAAACAACAAATGTCTAACTTCTAATTTAAATAGAGGGCCCCTTGATCTTCAAAAAGGCGTCAGTAATATCATTGTATCGATTTTCACTTGAAAAATAAACCACGCATATAGCAAGGAATAGAACAAACGTTTTCTCAAAAACAATTTGATATTATTG
>NW_026021807.1:0-1080 GCF_019186545.1 Solanum stenotomum | reverse complement strand
AAATTTTGAAAAGTTAATTGTCCAATTATTGGCTTCTTTTTTTGTATAATAGTAAAAAAAAAAAGTTTATTACTTCAATATCATATAGAAAAAATTCAAAGTACAGAAGCATAAAATACTTAATATATCTTGTGATGAATATAAATACCTAACATATTTTGTGATGACTATAAAAATTTGGTGCTTTATCTTGTATATACGTAAATAGTAGTAAAAGTAAAGTAATAGTAATTATGTATTAACAATAAAACTAACAAAAGACAAAAGATTCAACATAATCATCCAATATAAATTAGAATATCTTTGACAATTCAATTAGCATCCTACAATTGCATGCAGTTAAGGGAAACAATAATATTGTTTTGAAGAAATAACAAAACATGTCATTGATATGCATTTTTTTAAGTCTGAAAATGGTCAAATATCATCGGAGAATAAGAGAAAACCCAATAAACATGAAATTCAATGTCTTTAATCTCATTTATGCAGAAATTTATATAAACCACAGATTAAATCATTAACCACATCATTCTTCTTAATCCTTTCTCTAACTTCTTCCGTGCATCGAGACTGCTGACGTCCTCCCATGGATCCTCTTTCTTAAGATCTTGTTATGAACTTGGTTGTTAACTTCAACACCAATAACGTGTTTACCAACATTCAAACACGACCGGTACATTCATGGTAGAACTTGTGAGGCATTATATAATTTATTTTGTGTAATATTTCTCTAATGAAATTTTCCATTTCAGAGAAAACTAAGAAGTGGGCAAGAAAAATGGGAAGTTAGATAAATGTGGATTTTGTTACATTTATATATGTTTTAGTTTTTAAAAAACTGTCACGTTAATTTTTGAAACAGTTTTAAATTTCTATCTTATTTTTCAAATTGTAATTGTATTAATTTAATATAATTAAAGATAATTAACTACTTAATATTTTAAAATTTTAAAAACACTATCACCTATAGATGTTTTAAAAAATTAATTTTAATTAAATTTTTTTATCATATATTAATCAGTTACAAATACACAGTTATCCAAATTATTATTATTATTTTTATTATTATTATTATTAGTT
>NW_026021806.1:0-729 GCF_019186545.1 Solanum stenotomum | reverse complement strand
CATCTCATATATCTCTAGCCGGAGCTACTCTCAACTATGTCTCATATCCATCCATCCTCATATCAGTGTCACATAACTCATACAATAGATAGTTCACACATGAGATGAATAATGAATTTGCACATGTCATCAATCACAATCATATCACGATCACATCATAGTATTACACATCACCTGTCTCAATCACCACCATATCACGACCACATCATAGTATTACACATCACCTGTCTCAATCACAACCATATCACGACCACATCATAACACATTTAGCTCGTTTTATTCCCCATATTTCATTTACAACAAATTTCAATCAACAAATAAAACCCATCCTCAATCCCCATTACTCCCCAACACAATTAGGAAAGTAGTCATGCGTAGTCTAAGAGTTTTACAAAGTTTGGAAGCCACTTGCCTTAAAACGAACCCCAAAAGTTACTTGACTTGAGCCTTTCCTTTTCGAGTAGAATCCGGATCACGATAATCTATTCAAACAATTATTCACAATCACAAATCGAGTCCAATGACACCAAAATCAAGAAATTTAGGGAAAAAGGGCAAAACGGTCCAAAAGTCTCATACCGAAAAACAATACCGAAATCTGGAAATTTTTTATGTAAATGATCCTTAAAGTATTTGGAAGCTAATGGTGAAAACCAATTTGAAAACAGAGTTACAATCAATTCACAAACTCAATTTGAAGAAAAATCCACGTTCTTGAAGAAGCTTAAA
>NW_026021805.1:0-642 GCF_019186545.1 Solanum stenotomum | reverse complement strand
GGGTGTTATCCTATCCGCTTATGTTATGGCAGACAAATTATCTAATATTTGTGTTGATTTGAGGAAACATCTGTTTTATTTAGAAAAGAAAACGACGAGTTTTTAAGAGTCAGTCATTTAATTTTTAAAGTAGAATTAAGAAAACTATTATTTTTCAAAAGATTAAAACATAAACCAATTGAAAATATCTAAAGGGTTCGG
Source organism: Solanum stenotomum (assembly GCF_019186545.1). Lineage (NCBI taxonomy): Eukaryota > Viridiplantae > Streptophyta > Magnoliopsida > Solanales > Solanaceae > Solanum > Solanum stenotomum. The sequence continues at coordinate 441 of NW_026021805.1, read as the reverse complement.
GGTTCATATTAATGTTCTAGAAAGGATTTTAAAGCACCTAGAACATCCGCTAACATGCGGTTATCCAATAACTAACTATTTGGCTAATTAATTTAAGAAAAATATGCATACTTGGTTTGAAGAAATAACAACTTAAGACTTAAATTGTTTTTAAAGGGAAGAGAGATGATATAAGGATATTACTTAAGTACTAGATATTATAAAGTCAAATAAAATATACTTGTTTGATTTTAAAAGATACGATTGGTTAATTTTCTGAGGAATTGAATTAAAGAAAAACATTAGAATTAACTAGCAAATAAACTATTAAACAAATACGAAACAAATAAAACAGGAGAGAGTCTTAGGCCCAAGTCTGATTTATGTTCGTCCGGGCCGATACTTGGGCCTAATTTCGCTTTTGGGCCTTTGGTCCACTTTGCACCTGTCCTACAACTTTTA
>NW_026021804.1:0-629 GCF_019186545.1 Solanum stenotomum | reverse complement strand
TTTTTTGAATCTGCGTATTTTTTTGAGATATACGCAACCAAACTGCCTAAAGGTGGTTTGCGCGTGCCGATTTTCCCAGAAACGCATTTTACTGATTCTTACGCGCGAGCGGAAATATGATGAAAAAAATAAAAGGATATTCAGACAAGGGCGATGGGTTCCACATATAGATCACGAAAAAATACGAGATTTCAAAAAAAAGATTGCGTCAAACGGACGTTCGAGCCNTTACGGCCGTTTGAAATTCAGCATCTTAAAGGTGGAAGGTGGCCTTGAATTTAGGAAACTTCAAACGGCCATAACTCGGGCATCGGCTGTCCGTTTCAGGCGACTTTTTTTTTGAATCCGCGTATTTTTTCGAGATCTACGCAACCAAACTGCCTAAAGGCGGTTTGCGCGTGCCGATTTTTTCCCAGAAACCCGTTTTACTGATTCTTACGCGCGAGCAGAAATTTGATGAAAAAAATAAAAGGAAATTCAGACAAGGGAGATGGGTTCCTCATATAGATCTCGAAAAAATACGAGGTTTCAAAAAAAAGATTGCGTCAAACGGACGTTCGAGCCGAAAGTTACGGCCGTATAAAATTCAGCATCTTAAAGTTGGAAGGTTGCCTTGAATTTAGGAAACT
>NW_026021803.1:0-251 GCF_019186545.1 Solanum stenotomum | reverse complement strand
AACTTAGAACTTGAAATTTGAGTATTGAGTTTGTTAATTAGTGTATTGAATTAGAACTTGAACTTGAACTTAGAATTTGAAACTTAGAACTTGAACATGAACTAGAACTTGAACTTAAACTTAGTTATTGAAGTTGAACTTAGAATTTGAACATGAACTTGAAATTAGAACTTGAACTTAGAATTAAAACTTGAACTTGAAATTATAAATTGAACTTGAACATAGAACTTGAACTTGAAATTAGAATTTGA
>NW_026021802.1:0-258 GCF_019186545.1 Solanum stenotomum | reverse complement strand
TGTCGTTGGGCAGTAAAACTTTTTCCGATGTCGTTTCGGACGGTTAGCTCCTTGTAGACTGATATAGCAGACTTGGGTCTGATAGTCGGTAACTCAGCTTATGACCTTGTATCCATAATGCCCTGCTTTTATATCGGCTACAAATACCCGGTTAAAGTCCGTGGTCTAGCTTACTCATTATTGGATACTTCCTCGGCGATTTGGGGTATATGAGGGTCGGACTAAAAGGAGTATTTATGGTAATCGGTTTGGTGATAT
>NW_026021801.1:0-227 GCF_019186545.1 Solanum stenotomum | reverse complement strand
GAGTCAGAAAGCAACCAACAGAAGGGTGCTTCAAAACTTCCACTTGTGAGCACCAACTCACTAACTTTCCCTGCTTTTCTAATTCATCTTTGCAAGTCATGAACTTTTCCTCATTTGGTCCTTCTCTAGTCACCCACAAAAATGGTCTTCCACATTTCAACAACCCTTGACCAATCTCCTCCATCAATTGACTTGATGCCTCAGTGTAACTACCAAATGCTACATAA
>NW_026021800.1:0-263 GCF_019186545.1 Solanum stenotomum | reverse complement strand
AAACCTTAGGGATAAACCCCCAGCCCTATGCCTTATGAAACTCTAAGAAGCCCTAAATCCTAAAAAATCCTAAATCCGAAGAAAACCTAAACACTAAACCCTACACCCTAAATGACCCAAAAAAAAACCTAGAAGACCTTAAATGTTAAACTCAAATCCTAAGAAAATTAAACCCTAAACCTTAGGGATAAACCCCCAACCCTAAGCCTTATGAAACTCTACGAAGCCCTAAACACTAAGAAATCCTAAATCCTAATAAAACC
>NW_026021799.1:0-479 GCF_019186545.1 Solanum stenotomum | reverse complement strand
TTATTTATTTCTTTTATTTGGTCTTCTAAGTTTTTATTTAATTCTAATAAAGCAAATATTATCAAATTGTTCTGTTTTACGCTTATAGAATCTGTTTTTCCTGGTGGAACGTAATCTGATAAACCTTCAGGGTTAGCTTGAAATTGTGCTGTTTTTCTGAGGACTTCTTGGTAAAAGAGATTGTTCATGAAAGGATTAAGTCTTTAAGTTTACCTAGTTCTTTCTTAATATCTTTTGTTTCTTTATAAAGGTTTTCTATCTGACTATTTAGTATTTCTAGAGGACTGTTATTAGTTATTTTATTTACTACTATGTTTTGTACCTTTGAAATTATATCTAGTTGCTGATTTTTTAGAAAGTCAAAATTTTGTTCTATTTTTTCTAATGATTTGTTTTGTCTTTGTTGCAGGGTTTCTAAGGTTTCTATTATCTTTAGAAATCTATCGTCTCTAGACTGACTATGTTCTGCTAAATTTATT
>NW_026021798.1:0-580 GCF_019186545.1 Solanum stenotomum | reverse complement strand
GCATTTCTTTTAAATCATTTTTAGGATAGATTATGGTGTAGGGCTTTTTGTTTCTTAGATTTTTTAGTTTTACGGTTTTTAAGGGGGTTCTAAAAGAGGTTTTTTTTTAGACTGTGTTGGGCTTAGGGTTTAGTATCTTGTGTATTAGGATTTTAAAAGGTTTTTAGGGGTTCCCAAAGGTGTTTCTTTTTTTTTAGAGTATTTAGGGTTTCAGAGGGTTTAGGGTATTATGCTTTATTAGGTATAAGAATTCTTAGGGTTTAAGGTTTAGGGCTTAAGTTTTTGTAGAATTTTTTTAGGTTTAGGGTTCTATACGGTTTTTTCAAGATTTTAAGATTTTTTTTCTAGTTTGGGGGTTCTTAGGGGTTAAGATTTCTTCTATTTTAGGGTTTAGCATTTCTTTTAAATGATTTTTAGGCTAAATTATGGTGTAGGGCTTTGTGTTTCTTAGATTTTTTGGTTTCACGGTTTTTAAGGGGGTTCTAAAAGAGGTTTTTTTTAAGACTGTGCAGGGTTTAGGGTTTAGTATCTAGGGTATTAGGATTTATAAAGGTTTAAGGTTTAGAGTTTCCTAGGGTTT
>NW_026021797.1:0-218 GCF_019186545.1 Solanum stenotomum | reverse complement strand
TTCTTAAGTCTAGCTGTCCTAAATTATTACTAATCATCATGGGGTCTTTCCAAACACAAATCATTACCCTTGAATTCATAATTCCAATTCAAGTGAAGTTAGATTCCAAGTCAAGTGAAGTTAGTTTCCAATTCAAGTGAAGTTAGTTTCCAAGTCAAGTCAAAGTTAAGAATTTCATGTTAAGTTAAGTGTTTCACATCAAGCCAAGAGTTCAAGTA
>NW_026021796.1:0-1944 GCF_019186545.1 Solanum stenotomum | reverse complement strand
AGGTCCATGTACAACTCTGTCCCAATGAATGAACTGAAATCAACGATCCACCGTTTTATGGAAATGAAATAACAAATAAACATCCAACATATAATATACTATAATATAATTGTCCTGAAAAAGGTACCATACACATATGTTGGTTTATTGACAACAGTTAGCAATATGCTTGTTTGCTAAAACTACAAAATACAGACTAAGAAATAGCTTCTTCTTTTTTTTTCCTTTTACTGAAGCAAGAACTCAAGGGATCAAGTACTAGTTGATACAATTAGCATAAGTTTAATATTGTAATAGTGCCATATTTAGTAAAAAAATTCTGTCTCCACCCCCTCCCATCTATAGATTACATATAAACTCTTTGAGACACCAATATTTCGGCCATTCACCAGCTTCTCGCAATCGATGATCACAGGTTGTTGTGCAATCCTCAACTGTTTGTGCTATAACATAAGGTACATAACAATACATGCACCTAGTTATATATGTAGGGCTCTTATCCCCTCCAACGGTCAAAATAGTGTCATAGTTGGATGGGATAATTATGTATTCTCTCTTTAAAAGAAAAGAAACAAGAATAGGATTCTTATGTTTTTATTAGGAATAACATGTGTATTAAAAGAAGAAAACGAATAATAAATATATGGGTTAGTTCCAAATATATATACATGAACTTGTCCGCACTTCACGCGGTTATAAAAAAAATGATAAGATACTAATAATTTTATTAAATAATAGATGAAAGATATATTTTATAATATCATTGTAACGATCTTAATCGTTAAAAGTCTTACAATGTCTTTATTTATAGGACTACAATATGTAATATCAAATAATATGATATACTCCTTATTAATTATTTTAGAAGTTATAACAATAAAAAGTTGTTAAAGTAATGAAAATAAAAATTATAAGATTTGATTTCTATGTATCGGATAGTGTATATAATATTTTAACTCTTTTTTTTTTTGCTTTGTTAGAATATAATTTGATTGCTTTCATAATTTTATCCTTGTAAAAAATATTTTAAAAAGAAGAAAAAAAAAACAATGTAAAGAAAAGGTCTAAAAAAATTCTAGCTTTTATACTTTTTTATTCGTTTATTTTCCTTAGAAAAAGGTATGACTATATTTCACTTATGATTCACACGTGATACATTTGTAAGCAATATATTGTTAATAATAATTTGTTAGTAAATTTCTTATTAAAAAGCATAGTTTTTTTGAAATTGTGAGTTCCACCATTCGCATATTTCAGATAATAAAGTTGATATTCTTATGCATGTGAGATAAAAAGTATAATGGAATTTCTCTAAAATAGTTAAATACTTACATTTTTACTAACATGTTATCTCCATGTTGTCAATATTTACTACAAATAATCACTATTTACATATTTCAGATAATAAATTTGAATAATAATCTTAAGTGAAATTAAAGAGTAAGATATAATTTTGGACAATAGCATAAAACAATGTCAAAATTTTGGAATCACTTAATCAAGAGAAAATCTCTATATGTGTGGAGGAATTTCATCTACATGGTAAATTCATGTTTTATTATTGATCAAAACAATGATATCATTGTTATCAGCTTGTTCATTGCAGGCTACAACAATTGTTGAGATTGTTGATGAATTTTTCTTGCCTAAGATAAGGATGAAATACATATAAATATTTATCGATATAATTTTTATTTCTCGTTACTTAAATGATAATTGTCATTGCATGACTTATATTATTTCATTAGAACATGTCATTTGAAAGCATAGTAATTATAGAAAGCTAAATTAGAACTATAATATGCTATTTTATTTTTCCATTAGCGAAAATCCGTCACTATATTCGCCTTATTTTGAAAAATGAAATTAGATACCTTGTGAATTTTTTCAAGTATTCCAAATTCTTGATTCATATTAAAAATTATAATATAATACATGAAGTCT
>NW_026021795.1:0-1945 GCF_019186545.1 Solanum stenotomum | reverse complement strand
CAAGATCGATTTGTGTCCATCTAGTGTTAATAATAAGCTTTAATTTAGGAATAATGTGTTTGCTAAGTATAACTACCAACACTAGTTGATCCTATTGATGACAAAATTGAACTAGTTAAAGTTAAAAAGTTAGTGAATTTAGTTTTCGGAATTAAGTCAAAACTAAACTAGTTAAAGTTAAAAAGTTGTTAAGTTGTTTAAAGAAGTTAAAAAAAACTAGTTGTGGGTTAGTTAGTGAATTTAGTTGTTGGAATTAAGTCAAAACTAATGTAGTTAAAGTGAAAAAGTTGTTAAGTTGTTTGAATAAGTTAAAATAAATGTTGTGGGTTAGTTCGTAAATTTAGTTGTCGGAATTAAGTCAAAACTAAACTAGTTAAAGTTAACAAGTTGTTAAGTTGTTTAAAGAAGTTAAAAAAAACTAGTTGTGGGTTAGTTAGTGAATTTAGTTGTTGGAATTAAGTCAAAATTAATGGAGTTAAAGTTAAAAAGTTGTTAAGTTGATTAAAGAAGTTAAAAAAAACTAGTTGTGGGTTAGTTAGTGAATTTAGTTGATGGAATTAAGTCAAAACTAATGTAGTTAAAGTGAAAAAGTTGTTAAGTTGTTTAAATAAGTTAAAATAAATGTTGTGGGTTAGTTAGTAAATTTAGTTATCGGAATTAAGTCAAAACTAAACTAGTTAAAGTAAAAAAGTTGTTAAGTTGTTTAAAGAAGTTAAAATAAATATTGTGGGTTAGTTAGTAAATTTAGTTGTTGGAATTAAGTCAAAACTAATGTAGTTAAAGTTAAAAAGTTGTTCAGTTGTTTAAAGAAGTTAAAATAAATATTGTTGGTTAGTTAGTGAATTTAGTTTTCAGAATTAAGTCAAAACTAAACTAGTTAAAGTTAAAAAGTTGTTAAGTTGTTTAAAGAAGTTAAAAAAAACTAATTGTGGGTTAGTTAGTGAATTTAGTTGTTGAAATTAAGTCAAAACTAATGTATTTAAAGTGAAAAAGTTGTTAAGTTGTTTAAATAAGTTAAAATAAATGTTGTGGGTTAGTTAGTGAATTTAGTTGTCGGAATTAAGTCAAACTAAACTAGTTAAAGTGAAAAAGTTGTTAAGTTGTTTAAATAAGTTAAATTAAATGTTGTGGGTTAGTTAGTGAATTTAGTTGTCAGAATTAAGTCAAAACTAAACTAGTTAAACTGAAAAACTTGTTAAGTTGTTTGACTAAGTTAAAATAAATATTGTGGGTTAGTTAGTGAATTTAGTTGTCGGAATTAAGTCAAAACTAAACTAGTTAAAGTTAAACAGTTGTTAAGTTGTTTAAAGAAGTTATAAAACTAGTTGTGGGTTAGTTAGTGAATTTAGTTGTTGGAATTAAGTCAAGATTGATGTAGTTAAAGTTAAAAAGTTGTTAAGTTGTTCAAAGAAGTTAAAAAAAACAAGTTGTGGGTTAGTTAGTGAATTTAGTTGTTGGAATTAAGTCAAAACTAATGTAGTTAAAGTTAAAAAGTTGTTAAGTTGTTTAAAGAAGTTAAACTAAATATTGTGGGTTAGTTAGTGAATTTAGTTTTCGGAACTTAGTCAAAACTAAACTAGCTAAAGTTAAAAAGTTGCTAAGTTGTTTAAAGAAGTTAAAAAAAATTAGTTGTGCGTTAGTTAGTGAATTTAGTTGTCGGAATTAAGTCAAAACTAATGTATTTAAAGTGAAAAAGTTGTTAAGTTGTTTAAATAAGTTAAAATAAACGTTGTGGGTTAGTTAGTGAATTAGGTTGTCAGAATTAAGTCAAAACTAAACTAGTTAAAGTGAAAAAGTTGTTAAGTTGTTTAAATAAGTTAAAATAAATGTTGTGGGTTAGTTAGTGAATTTAGTTGTCGAAATTAAGTCAAAACTAAACTAGTTAAAGTGAAAAAGTTGTTAAGTTGTTTGACTATGTTAAAATAAATGTTGTGGGTTAGTTAGT
>NW_026021794.1:0-207 GCF_019186545.1 Solanum stenotomum | reverse complement strand
TTTCGGAATGATCGATAATTTATTGATTCGTCATACGTCCAATGATTGTCGTGAGTTCCAGCCTAAGTTGTCCGCTTGGGTTCCTGGACTGTCAAAAGCCACACTTAGTCAACTAACATAGAGAAAACTAAATCCCAAAATTAGCACATTTTGAACTAAGTTGACCCAACATCCAAGGAGTGTTGGGCCCATTAGAAGCCCACCTTG
>NW_026021793.1:0-1207 GCF_019186545.1 Solanum stenotomum | reverse complement strand
GCAGATGATAGATTTATACAACCCATAGAAAATAGTATAATAAGTGCAGTAAGAGGTAACCTCATATACCAAAAATTTAAATTTATAATACGTGCTAACTATTCAGTAGCAATAAATGACAGAAATATAAATAAATCACTAATATTATACTGGCGAATGTCAGGGATAGAACTAGCCCTGGGAAGTAAAATATTTACAGCTAGATGTAAGAACTTATATGTTCTAACAATAAAACATAAAATAACAGAAAAAAGTAAAATAGATACAATAAAAATAGAAGATCCCTTTGAAAGAATAGTTACAGTCATAGATAAAAATGATTATAGTTATAATGAAATTGATATAGAAGAAGATTTAGAAATAGTAAAAGAAAGACTAAGCACATCGAAAAGAATAAACAATGAGATACCCCAAATATCATCAAAAATGAGTACCTCAAGGAGAATAGATAAAATCCCACAAAAATCAATGGAAGAAGATATAAAACCTCATCATTACTACATAACGGGAATAATGGAACAACGAAAATATTTAATATTAATAGATATGGGACGAGAAGAAAACTATATTACAAGAGAATTAGTGACGGAAGATGAAATAATAACTATTGAACAATCATGCCCCGAACTACCAAAAACATTAATATATACCGAAGAAACTACAGAAAAGGAAATAATCATTGGAGGAGTACCAATAGTGATAAAATTCAAAATATTTCAAGGAAATGAAAATACCATTTTAGGAATAAAATGGCTAGAACAAGTAAAACCATGCAATCTAGAAGACAAATAGTTAACAATAAATTATGAAAATAAAAGAGTAATAATAAAAAGGACTTTAGTATAATAAAAATATGAAAATATATATACTTGCAAAGATAATAATAATAAAAGGATATTACAACCGATATTATACACCAATGATAGATACGGGCACAGAAGCTAATATATGTAAATACAATTGTTTACCAAAAGATAAGTGAGAAAAATTAAAACCACCGATAGTAGTAACAGGATTTAATAATGAAGGAAGCATGATTACTTATAAGACAAAAAATATAAAAATACAAATATGGGATAAGTTATTAACTATAGAAGAAATATATAACTTTGAATTAACTACAAAAGATATGCTATTAGGAATGTCATTTTTAGAAAAATTATACCCACATATAATAACAAAACACACTGATGGTTCACGACACCGT
>NW_026021792.1:9554-12926 GCF_019186545.1 Solanum stenotomum | reverse complement strand
GTAAAAAATCATTAAAAATCTTGAAAAACCTTTTAAAACCCTAAACCTAAAAAGACTCTAAACCTAAAAAATTCAACAAAAGTTTAAGCCCTAAACCTTTAACCTTACAAACCCTTAATAATAAACCTAGACCTAAAACCCTAAATTCTAAGACATTTTGTACCCCAAGAAATCCAAAATCCTTCACTCTAAAGCTTAGGGCCAAGGCCAAAGAAACCCTAAACCATAAGAAAAAAAAAAAAAAAACCTAAAAATATTTAAAAACCCTAAAGCCTAAACACCCTATAAAAACCCTAAGCCCTAAGAACCCTATAATTGTAAACAACCATTAAAATCATAAAAACCCTATAAAACCCTGAACCTAAAAATTCATCTAAACCAAATTAAACCCTAGAAAATCCTAAGCAAAAAACCCTAAACACTTAAAAAAACCAAACACTAAGAAGTCCAAAACGGTAAATCTTATAACCTAAGAAACTATAAATCCTTAACTCTAAACCATAGGGCTAAACCCTAAACCCTAAACCATATGAAACACTAAGAAACTCTAAACCCTGGAACTATAATACCCCAAAAAATACAATAAATCCCTTTAAAACCTTGAGCCCTAAAAAAATCCTAAACTTAAAATCTTATTCCCTAAAACCTAAGTAACCCTCAATCTTAAGAAATCCAAAATCTTAAAAGACCCTAAAAAAACCCTAAAAACATTTTAAAACCCTAATCATAAAAATAATAATCCTAAAAAAAATCATAAAACCTAAAATAAACAATAACCTAAAACCCGAAATCCTAAACCCTAAACCATAAACCATAGTACCTAAGGGCCTAAACCCTTAACCCTAAACCTTTGGCCTTGACCCTAAACATAAAGAAACCATAAAAAAAAACCCTTAAAACCTTATAAAACTCTAAACCTAAAAAAACCCTTAAAAAAATCATAAGCCCATATAAACCTGAAAAAAAGTCAATCGAAATGTTTAAACCTAAAACCCTAAGACCTAAACCAAGAAATAGAACACATGCTAAAAATCCCGCAGAAACACTAAATTGTAAAGCCTAGGAAACTCTAAACCTTAAATCCTTATAAATCCTAATACCCAAGATACTAAACCCCAAACCCAAAAAACTCTAAAAAAAAAAAAAAAACCTATTTTAGAACCCCTAAAAAACCCTAAAAACGTTTTAAAACCCTAATCATAAAAATAATAATCCTAAAAAAATCATAAAACCTAAAAAAAACCTTAACCTAAAAAAGGAAATCATAAACCCTAAACCTTAAACCATAGTACCTTAGGGCCTAAACCCTTAACCCTAAACCTTTGGCCAACCCTAAACATATAGAAACCATAAAAAAAACCCTTAAAACCTTGTAAAACCCTAAACCTAAAAAATCCTTAAGAAAATCATAAGCCCTTATAAACCTGAAAAAAACTCAATCAAAATCTTTAAACCTAAAACCCTAAGCCCTGAACCAAGAAATAGAACATACGCTAAAAATCTCGCAGAAACACTAAACTATAAACCCTAGGAAACTCTAAACCTTAAACCCTTATAAATCCTAATACCCAAGATACTAAACCCTAAATACTTTTTTTTTTAAAAAACCTCTTTTAGAACCCCTAAAAAATCGTAAACCTAAAAAATCTAAGAAACACAAAGCCCTACACCATAATTTACCTTATAAATCATTTAAACGAAAGCCTAAACTCTAAAACCAAAGAAATCTTAACCCCTAAGAACTCCCAAACTGTAAAAAAAATCATAAAATCTTCAAAAAATCGTTTAGAACCCTAAACATAAAAATATTTTACAAAAACTTAAGTTCTAAACCTTAAACCCTAAGGATTCTTATGCCTAATAAACCATAATACCCTAAACCCTCTGAAACCTTAAATACTCTACAAAAAAACACCTTTTGGAACCCCTAAAAACCTTTTAAAATCCTAACTAAAAATCCCTCAAACAAGCCTTAAAAACCCTAAAAATATTTCTTAATCTAAAACACTAAGCCCTAAGAACCCCTAAACCATAAAAACAATAATGATCCTAAATAATTTTTAAAAATCCTAAATCGAAAAAACCTCTTAGCCTAAAGAAATCCTAGAAAAACATAAGCTCTAAACCATAACCTTAAAACCCTTAAGCAAATACCTAACCCTTATATATCATGTTCAGATTATATCATTGTTCAATATGCTTTATTCAGTTATATATATGTTCGGCTTTATCCTATCATGAATGTTTAGTACCTTTCAAGTACTGACACATACTCTACGCTACATCTTCTCGTGATGTAGGTTCAGGGTTCTCAACATTCAGATCACGTGGCAATCGATTCTCGATCCGTGTTCTGCAATATCAGTGGTGAATCCTCGTTCTTCGAGGATGATTGACATATTTTAAATTAAGTCGTTCATTTTAGTTTCAGATTTGCTAGAGTTAGTTGGGGACATGTCCCAACATCTCTAGTTAGAGGCTTATTCAGATATAGTTTTTGTTACTCCCCAAGGTTACCCCCTTGACGTAACACGGGATCTAGGATCACGAGTGACCCCAAGCTAACCTTGAGTTGGCATATCATAAGCATATTAGATCAACACCTTCAAAAACCTTTAAAAAGCCTAAACCTATTAAATCTGAAACCCCTAAAAAACTATAAATCATAAGTCCTAAACCCTAAGCTCTAAGAACCCCTAAACCGTAAAAAAATCATTAAAAATCTTGAACAAACCTTTTAAAACCCTAAACCCAAAAATACTCTAAACCTAAAAAATTCAACAAAAGTTTAATCCCTAAACCTTTAACCTTACAAACACTTAATAATAAACCTAAACCTAAAACCCTAAATCCTAAGAGACTCTATACCCAAAATCCAAAATCCTTCACTCTAAACCTTAGGGATAAATTCAAAGAAAACCCTAAATCATAAGATATAAAAAGAACCCTATACTATAAAAACCCTAATCCCTAAGAACCCTTTAATCGTAAACAACCATTAAAATCCTAAAAATCCTTTAAAACCCCGAACCTAAAAATTCCTCTAAACCTAATAAACCCTGGAAAATCATAAGCAAAAACCCTAAACCATTAAAAAAACCAAACCCTAAGAAGTCCTCAACACTAAATCTTATAACTAAGAAACTCTAAATCCTTAACTCTAAACCATAGGGCAACCCTAAACCCCAAACCTTATGAAACACCAAGAAACTCTAAACCCTAGAACTATAATACCCCAAAAAACACAATAAATCCCTTTAAAACCTTAAGCCCTAAAAAATCCTAAACTTAAAATCTTATGCCCTAAATCCTAAGTGACCCTCATTCTTAAGAAATCCAAAATCTTAATAAACCCTAAGAAACCATAAAAAC
>NW_026021792.1:5515-9490 GCF_019186545.1 Solanum stenotomum | reverse complement strand
CCTTAAAACCTTATAAAACTCTAAACCTAAAAAAACCATTAAGAAAATCATAAGCCCTTATAAACCAGAAAAAAACTCAATCAAAATCTTTAAACCTAAAACCCTAAGCCCTAAACCAAGAAACAGAACATATGCTAAAAAACCCGCAGAAACAATAAATTGTAAAGCCTAGGAAACTCTAAACCTTAAACCCTTATAAATCCTAATACCCAAGAAACTGGACCTTAAACACTAAAAACTCTAAAGAGAAAAAAGAAAAAACCTCTTTTAGAACCCCTAAAAAACCCTAAAAACGTTTAAAAACCCTAATCATAAAAATAATAATCATAAAAAAACCATAAAACCTAAAATAAACCTTAACCGAAAAACCAAAATCCTAAACCCTAAACCTTAAACCATAGTACCTTAGGGCCTAAACCCATAACCCTAAACCTTTGGCCAACCCTAAACATAAAGAAACCATAAAAAAAACCCTTAAAACATTATAAAACCCTAAAACTAAAAAATCCTTAAGAAAATCATAAGCCCTTATAAACCTGAAAAAAACTCAATCAAAATCTATAAACCTAAAACAGTAAGCCCTAAACCAGGAAATAGAACATACGCTAAAAAACTCGACGAAACACTAAACTGTAAACCCTAGGAAATTCTAAACCTTAAACCCTTATAAATCCTAATACCCAATATACTAAACCCCAAAAACTTTAAGAAAAAAAAACCTCTTTTAGAACCCCTAAAAAACCGTAAACAAAAAAAACTAATAAACACAAATCCCTACACCATAATTTACCCTAAAAATCATTTAAAAGAAATGCTAAACCCTAAAACCAAAGAAATCTTAACCCTTAAGAACCCCTAAACTGTAAAAAAAATCTTAAAATCTAGAAAAAAACTGTTTAGAACCCTAAACCTAAAAAAAATCTACAAAACCTTAAGCCCTAAACATTAAACCCTAAGAATTATTATACCTAATAAACCATAATACCCTAAACCCTCTGAAACCTTAAATACTCTAAACAAAAGAAACACCTTTGCGAAGCCCTAAAAACCTTTTAAAATCCAAATACCCAAGAAACTAAACCCTAATCCCCACACAGTCTAAAAAAAAAAAACCACTTTTAGAACCCCTCTTAAAAACCGTAAACCTAAAACCCTAAGCCCTAAACCAAGAAATAGAACATACAATAAAAAACTTGCAGAAACACTAAACTGTAAACCCTAGGAAACTCTAAACCATAAACCCTTATAAATCCTAATACCCAAGATACTAAACCCTAAACCCTAAATACTAAAAACTTTAAGAAAAAAAAACTCTTTTAGAACTCCTAAAAAACCGTAAACCTAAAAGATCTAAGAAACACAAAGCCCTACACCACAATTTACCCTAAAAATCATTTAAAAGAAATGCTAAACCCTAAAACCAAAGAAATTTTAACCCCTAAGAACCCCTAAACTGTAAAAAAATCTTAAAATCTCGAAAAAACCGTTTAGAACCCTAAACCTAAAAAAATTCTACAAAAACTTAAGCCCTAAACCTTAAACCCTAAGAATTCTTGTACCTAATAAACCATAATACCCTAAACCCTCTGAAACCTTAAATACTCTAAAAAAAAGAAACACCTTTTGGAACCCCTAAAAACCTTTTAAAATCCTAATATCCAAGATACTAAACCCTAAGCCCTACACAGTCCAAAAAAAAAAAACACCTCTTTTAGAACCCCCCTTAAAAACCGTAAACCAAAAACCCTAAGCACTAAACCAAGAAATAGAACATACGCTAAAAAACTCGCAGAAACACTAAACTGTAAATCCTAGGAAACTCTAAAGCTTAATCCCTTATAAATCCTAATACCCAAGATACTAAACCCTAAACCCTAAAAACATTAAGAAAAAAAAAACCTCTTTCAGAACCCCTAAAAAATCGTAAACATAAAAAATCTAAGAAACACAAAGCCCTACACCATAATTTACCCTAAAAATCATTTAAAAGAAATGCTAAACCCTAAAACCAAAGAAATCTTAACCCCTAAGAACCCCTAAACTGTAAAAAAAATCTTAAAATCTTGAAAAAACCGCTTAGAACCCTAAACCTTAAACCCTAAGAATTCTTATACCTAATAAACCATAATACCGTAAACCCTCTGAAACCTTAAATACTCTAAAAAAAAAAGAGAAACACCTTTTAGAACCCCTAAAACCTTTTGAAAATCCTAAACTAAAAATCCCTAAAACAAGCCTTAAAAACCCTAAAAATATTTCTTAATCTAAAGTACTAAGCCCTAAGAACCCCTAAACCATAAAAACAATAATGATCCTAAATAATCTTTAAAAATCCTAAATCGAAAAAACCTCTTAGGCTAAAGAAATCCTAGAAAAACTTAAGTTCTAAACCATAACCTTAAAACCCTTAACCAAATTCCTAACCCTTATTTATCATGTTCAGATTATATCATTGTTCAATATGCTTTATTCAGTAATATATATATATATATGTTCAGCTTTATCCTCACATGAATGTTTAGTACCTTTCAAGTACTGACACATACTCTACGCTACATCTTCTCATGATGTAGGTTCAAGGTTCTCAATATTCAGATCACGTGGCAATCGATTCTCGATCCGTGTTCTGCATTATCAGTGGTGAGTCCTCGTTCTTCGAGGATGGTTGACATATTTTATATTCAGTCTTCCATTTTAGTTTCAGTTTTGCTAGAGTTAGTTGGGGACATGTCCCAACATCTCTAGTTAGAGGCTTATTCAGACATAGTTTTTGTTACTCCCCGAGGTTACCGCCTTGACGTAACACGATATCTAGGATCACGAGTGACCCCAAGCTAACCTTGAGTTGGCATATCATAAGCATATTAGATCAACACCTTAAAAAACCTTTACAAAGCCTAAACCTATTAAATCTTAAACCCGTAAAAAACTCTAAATCATAAGTCCTAAATCCTAAGCTCTAAGAACCCCTAAACAGTAAAAAATCATTAAAAATCTTGAAAAAACCTTTTAAAACCCTAAACCTAAAAAGACTCTAAACCTAAAAAATTCAACAAAAGTTTAAGCCCTAAACCTTTAACCTTACAAACCCTTAATAATAAACCTAGACCTAAATCCCTAAATCCTAAGAGACTTTATACCCAAAGAAATCCAAAATCCTTCACTCTAAACCTTAGGGCTAAATCCAAAGAAACCCTAAACCATAAGAAATAAAAAAAACCCTGAACTATAAAAACCCTAATCACTAAGAACCCTTTAATCGTAAACAACCATTGAAATCCTAAAAACCCTTTAAAACCCTGAACATAAAAATTCCTCCAAACCTAACAAACCCTAGAAAATCATAAGCAAAAACCCTAAACCATTCAAAAAACCAAACCCTAAGAAGTCCTCAACGCTAAATCTTATAACTAAGAAACTCTAAATCCTTAACTCTAAATCATAGGGCAACCCTAAACGCCAAACCTTATGACACACTAAGAAACTCTAAACCCTAGAACTATAATACCCCAAAAAATACAATAAATCCCTTTAAAATCTTAAGCCCTAAAAAAATCCTAAACTTAAAATCTTATGCCCTAAATCCTAAGTAACCCTCAACTTAAGAAATCTAAAATCTTAATAAACCCTAAGAAACCCTAAAAACGTTTAAAAACACTAATGATAAAAATAATAATCCTAAAAAAAATCATAAAACCTAAAAAAAACTTAACGCAAAATCCGAAATCCTATACCCTAAACCTTAAACAATAGTACCTTAGGGCCTAAACCCTTAACCCTAAACCTTTGGCCCTATCCCTAAACATAAAGAAACCATAAAAAAACCCTTAAAACTTTACAAAACCCTAAACCTAAAAAAACCCTTAAGAAAACCATAAGCACTTATAAACCTGAAAAAAACTCAATCAAAATCTTTAAACCTAAAACCTTAAGCCCTAAACCAAGAAATACAACATACGCTAAAAAACTCGCAGA
>NW_026021792.1:0-4909 GCF_019186545.1 Solanum stenotomum | reverse complement strand
TACATCTTCTCGTGGTGTAGGTTCAAGGTTCTCAACATTCAGATCACGTGGCAATCGGTTCTGGATATGTGTTCAGCAATGTAAGTTGTGAGTCCTCGTTATTCGAGGATGATTGACATATTTTATATAGAGTCTTTCATTTTAGTTTCAGTTTTGCTAGAGTTAGTTGGGGACTTGTCCCAACATCACTAGTTAGAGGCTTATTAAGACATAGTTTTGTTACACCCTGAGGTGACCCCCTTGACGTAACACGGGATCTAGTATCACGAGTAACCCCAAGCTAGCCTTGAGTTGGCATATCATAAGATTATTAGATCAACAACTTAAAAACCCCATTAAAATCCTAAACCTAAGAAATCTGAAACCCCTAAAAAACCCTAAATCATAAACCCTAAACCCTAAGAAACACTAAACCCTAAAACTTAGGGAAAACCCTTAAACCCCAAGCCTTATGAAACACCAAGAAACCCTTAATCCTTGAAACACCTTTAAATCTAAAATCTGAAGTCCTAAACCCTAAGTTCTAAGAACTCCTAAACCGTAAAAAATCATAAAAAAATCATGAAAAAACCTTTTAAAACCCTAAACCTACAAAGTCTCTAAACCTAAAAAATTCTACAAAAGTTTAATCCCTAAACCTTTAACCTTACAAACCCTTAATAATAAACCTAGACCTAAAACCCTAAATTCTAAGACATTTTGTACCCCAAGAAATCCAAAATCCTTGACTCTAATGCTTAGGGCCAAGTCCAAAGAAACCCTAAACCATAAGAAAAAAAAAAAAAGACCTAAAAATATTTAAAAACCCTAAAGCGTAAACACCCTATAAAAACCCTAAGCCCTAAGAACCCTATAATCGTAAACAACCATTAAAATCATAAAAACCCTATAAAACCCTGAAACTAAAAATTCATCTAAACCTAATTAAACCCTAGAAAATCCTAAGCAAAAAACCCTAAACCCTTAAAAAAACCAAACACTAAGAAGTCCAAAATGCTAAATCTTATAACCTAAGAAACTTTAAATCCTTAACTCTAAACCATAGGGCTAAACCCTAAACCCCAAACCATATGAAACACTAAGAAACTCTAAACCCTAGAACTATAATACCCCAAAAAATACAACAAATCCCTTTAAAACCTTAAGCCCTAAAAAAATCCTAAACTTAAAATCTTATTCCCTAAAACCTAAGTAACCCTCAATCTTAAGAAATCCAAAATCTTAAAAAACCCTAAAAAAACCCTAAAAACATTTAAAAACCCTAATCATAAAAATAATAATCCTAAAAAAAATCATAAATCTTAAAAAAAACAATAACCTAAAACCCGAAATCCTAAACCCTAAACCATAAACCATAGTACCTAAGGGCCTAAACCCTTAACCCTAAACCTTTGGCCTTAACCCTAAACATAAAGAAACCACAAAAAAAAACCCTTAAAACCTTATAAAACTCTAAACCTAAAAAAACCCTTAACAAAATCATAAGCCCTTATAAACCTGAAAAAAACTCAATCAAAATCTTTAAACCTAAAACCCTAAGCCCTAAACCAAGAAATAGAACATATGCTAAATAATCCGCAGAAACACTAAATTGTAAAGCCTGGCAAACTCTAAACATTAAACCCTTATAAATCCTAATACCCAAGATACTAAACCCTAAACCCTAAGAACTCTAAAAAGAAAAAAAAAACCTCTTTTAGAACCCCTAAAAAACCCTAAAAACGTTTAAAAACCCTAATCATAAAAAAAATAATCCTAAAAAAATCATAAAACCATAAAAAAACCCTAACCTAAAAACCGAAATCCTAAACCCTAAACCTTAAACCACAGTACCTTAGGGACTAAACCCTTAACATAAAGAAACCAAAAAAAAACCCTTAAAACTTTATAAAACCCTAAAACTAAAAAATCCTTAAGAAAATCATAAGCCCTTATAAACCTGAAAAAAACTCAATCAAAATCTTTAAACCTAAAACCCTAAGCCCTAAACCAAGAAATAGAACATACGCTAAAAAACTCGCAGAAACACTAAACTGTAAACCCTAGGAAATTTTAAACCTTAAAAAGTTAAAGAAAAAAAAACCTCTTTTAGAACCCCTAAAAAATCGTAAACCTAAAAAACTAATAAACACAAAGCCCTACACCATAATTTACCCTAAAAATCATTTAAAAGAAATGCTAAACCCGAAAACCAAAGAAATTTTAATCCCTAAGAACCCCTAAACTGTAAAAAAAATCTTAAAATCTTCGACAAACCGTTTAGAACCCTAAACCTAAAAAAATTCTACAAAAACTTAAGCCCTAAACCTTAAAACATAAGAATTCTTATACCTAATAAACCATAATACCCTAAACCCTCTGAAACCTTAAATACTCTAAAAAAAAAGAAACACCTTTGGGAACCCCTAAAACCCTATAATATAAAAACCCTAATCACTAAGAACCCTTTAATCGTAAACAACCATTAATATCCTAAAAACCCTTTAAAACCCTGAACCTAAAAATTCCTCTAAACCTAATAAACCCTAGAAAATCATAAGCAAAAACCCAAAACCATTAAAAAAACCAAACCCTAAGAAGTCCTCAACGCTAAATCTTATAACTAAGAAACTCTAAATCCCTAACTCTAAACCATAGGGCAACCCTAAACCCCAAACCTTATGAAACACTAAGAAACTCTAAGCCCTAGAACTATAATACCCCAAAAAACACAATAAATCTCATTAAAACCTTAAGCCCTAAAAAAATCCTAAACTTAAAATCTTATGCCCTAAAACCTAAGTAACCCTCAATCTTAAGAAATCCAAAATCTTAATAAACCCTAAGAAACTCTAATAACGTTTAAAAACCCTAATGATAAAAATAATAATCATAAAAAAAATCATAAAACCTTAAAAAAACCTTAACCCAAAATCCGAAATCCTAAACCCTAAACCTTAAATGAAAGTACCTTAGGGCCTAAACCCTTAACCCTAAACCTTTGGCCTTATCCCTAAACATAAAGAAACCATAAAAAAACCCTTAAAACTTTACAAAACCCTAATCCTAAAAAAACCCTTAAGAAAATCATAAGCACTTATAAACCTGAAAAAAACTCAATCAAAATCTTTAAACCTAAAACTGTAACCCCTAAACCAGGAAATAGAACATACGCTAAAAAACTCGTAGAAACACTAAAGTGTAAACCCTAGGAAACTCTAAACCTCAAACCCTTATAAATCCTAATACCCAAGATACTAAACCCTAAACCCTACACAGTCTAAAAAAAAAGCTCTTTTAGAACCCCTTTAAAAACCGTAAAACTAAAAAATCTAAGAAACACAAAGCCCTACACCATAATTTAGCCTAAAAATCAATTAAAAGAAAGGCAAATCCCTAAAATAGAAGAAATCTTAACCCCTAAGAACCCCTAAACTGTAAAAAAAATCTTAAAATCTTGAAAAAACCGTTTAGAACCCTAAACCTAAAAAAATTCTACAAAAACTTAAGCCCTAAACCTTAAACCCTAAGAATTCTTATACCTAATAAACCATAATACCCTAAACCCTCTGAAACCCTAAATACTCTAAAAAAAAGAAACACCTTTGGGAACCCCTAAAAACCTTTTAAAATCCTAATACACAAGATACTAAACCCTAAGCCCAACACAGTCTAAAAAAAAACCTCTTTTAGAACCCCCTTAAAAACCGTCAAACTAAAAAAATCTAAGAAACAAAAAGCCCTACACCATAATTTACCCTAAAAATGATTTAAAAGAAATGCTAAACCCTAAAACCAAAGAAATCTTAACCCTTAAGAACCCCTAAACTATAAAAAAAAATCTTAAAATCTTGAAAAAACCGTTTAGAACCCTAAACCTAAAAAAATTCTACAAAAACTTAAGCCCTAAACCTTAAACCCTAAGAATTCTTATACTTAATAAACCATAATACCCTTAAATACTCTAAAAAAAAAAAGAAACACCTTTTGCAACCCCTAAAAACCTTAAAAACCTTTTAAAATCCTAAACTAAAAATCCCTAAAACAAACCTTTAAAGCCCTAAAAATATTCCTTAATCTAAAACACGAAGCCCTAAGAACCCCTAAACAATAATGATCCTAAATAATCTTTAAAAATCCTAAATCGAAAAAACCTCTTAGCCTAAAAAAATCCTAGAAAAACTTAAGCTCTAAACCCTTAACCAAATACCTAACCCTTATTTACCATGTTCAAATTATATCATTTTTCAATATGCTTGATTCAGTTATATATCTATGTTCAGCTTTATCCTATCATGAATGTTTAGTACCTTTCAAGTACAGACACATACTCTATGCTACATTTTCTCGTGGTGTAGGTTCAGGGTTCTCAACATTCAGATCACGTGGCAATCGGTTCTCGATCTGCGTTCAGCAATATCAGTTGTGAGTCCTCCTTCTTCGAGGATGATTGATAAATTTTATATTCAGTCTTTTATTTTAGTTTCAGTTTTGCTAGAGTTAGTTGGGGACATGTCCCAACATCTCTAGTTAGAGGCTTATTCAGACATTGTTTTTGTTACACCCCGAGGTGACCCCCTTGACGTAACACGGGATCTAGGATCACGAGTGACCCCAAGCTAACCTTGAGTTGGTATATCATAAGCATATTAGATCAACAACTTACAAACCCCTTCAAAAGCCTAAACCTAAGAAATCTGAAACCCCTAAAAAATCCTAAATCATAAATCCTAAACCCTAAGAAACACTAAACCCTAAACCTTAGGGAAAACCCTTAAACCCCAAGACTTATGAAACACCAAGAAACCCTAAATCCTTGAAACACCTTTAAAAACACTAAACCTAAAAAAACCCTAAATCTAAAATCTGAAGTCCTAAACACTAAGCTCTAAGAACTGCTACACCGTAAAAAATCATAAAAAATCATGAA
>NW_026021791.1:0-795 GCF_019186545.1 Solanum stenotomum | reverse complement strand
AACTAATATTTTTCCTTTATACATAAAATCAAGTAGAGTAAAATAAATCTACATATTGAGGATACGATATATAATTCTGACATCATTTCTAGATCCTTTTATTTTATATTTTATACTTCTATTACTCTTAAAATTAACGTCAAAATTAAGCATACACTTTCTAATCAGACAAAACAATAACGAATTATAGAAAATAAATCTCATTTTTTGTTTGATAAAATAAAACCACAATAATTTATTTATTTATTTATTTTTAGCCTAACAATACCTACTTTATCATTATTATCTAAATCAAGACAAAAATAATGTTATGACCCGTTCATTTTAAGAGATCACAATTAATGAATAAAAGTAAATAAATAAAAATAACAACCAAATAAAACTACTTTCATTCATTAAAGAGATATAACATTTAACACATTCTTTATTTTAATCAAATTATGAATAAAACAAAAGTGTAAGAAAAAACTTATCACATAATTACATCAAATTCCATAAATAAATTAAAAAGATAAGGTAAAGTTGAACCTTAAATGAAGAAATAAGAACCACAAAATCTTGATCGAAGCTCGATGAGAACGCTCACAAATCTTTTTTTGGTGTGGATGTGTGTTGTATTTTTGTTTCCGTATGTCGTAGTAGTTCGAAGGAAATTAAAGTGTTTGGATGTTGTTGCGTTATTATTTGAGTATGTGATTGTATGTTGTGGTTTTTTTTTTCAAGAAGGTTGCGTGTGTGTGTTTAGGATAGTTTTTTGGTATATATGAGGGTTTGTTGCTGATTTTTCTTTGATTT
>NW_026021790.1:0-692 GCF_019186545.1 Solanum stenotomum | reverse complement strand
TCTGGTGCATAACAGTCATGCACTGTTACAAAAATCTCAGATTGTGTTCATTTGGTATTTTGAGCATATTGGGAGTTCTAGAGATCGGAATGGAGTGATTCTTACGGGTTTCTTCTTGAATTAATATGAGGGTTAGTATTCAATCTTTAATTCGACATTTTCTCATGATTTCTTTATCTGGTTTTTTTTCCCTATCCGTAAGTTTCTTGGGAAAAATTGGGGGTTTATCGATTTGGACTCCCTTTTTGATGAAAAGGTATATTTATGATCCTTATGTTATGGGTAAACTGATTTTAACATAAAATTATTGATTCATCGATTATTTTCATCATATTAACCGCGTACAATTTGTACTTTCCCGGTAAAGTTAAAGTTTGATAAATTGAGAATTTCAAGGTCGATCTTAACTCCGTTTTTGATGAAATTTCATATTTGAACTTATCTAAGCATGGGTAAGATGTTTTTCAAGAAATATTTCATTTTCGAGTCGGGGTTTCGGATCCGAATATTTTGGGCTTCTTCAAGAATATAGATTTTCCTTCAAATTGAGTTTGTGAACTCATTTTAACTCCTTTTTCGAAATGGTTTTTACTATTGGATTCTAAATTTTTTGGGAAACATTTTTCACTAAAAATTTCCATATTTCGAGAATATTTTTTGAAAAGAGATTTTTGACCATTTTACCCTTGTTC
>NW_026021789.1:0-57169 GCF_019186545.1 Solanum stenotomum | reverse complement strand
TTGGATAACTATCATTTTCAAAAAAAATAAAAAATGAAGTAAAAAAAGGAAACCAAAGATGGAGTTACGTAATTTTTTATTTTATTTTATTTTATATTGTATTAATTGTTTTTGCAAAATCGTATCTATTTTGAGTGTTAACAATTTTATTTTTTTTCAGATTTTAAATTAATATTAATAATTCATAAATTTTGCATATTTCCTTAAAAGATAGATAAATAATTAATAATCTATAATATATATATATTAAAAATATTTTTTTTTTGGTAGTTATCACTTTTTTTTTAAATAAGTAATGCTAAATTTTAATTTAATTCTTTAAGTGGGAAGTTATGTTTTTTTTTAAATAAAAATTTCAACTAAAATCCCGTGTTTTCGGTTTTTTTTTTTTTCCTTTTCTGTTTGTAATTTTTATTTTCCGATTTTAAGTTGATTTAATAATAATAATAAATTATTATTATTATTATTTACAATTTCAGATTTTATATTAATTTTCCAAATTGATGCCAACTTATTCCTGAAAATTCTGAAATGACTAACGTGTTGATTTTATTTTATTTTGAATTTTAAAATTAACAAATTACACTCAAATTTTACAATTCTAATTTTTATTTAAATTTTGAAAAACAGTAAAAAAATTAAAGTAACTGTAAAATTTTATTTTTTTATAAGCGGTAAAAACTGCTTTTTAGTGAATTAATAATTATTCTTATTTTCATTTTTTTTAAAATAAATAATATTAGTAATTTATTATTTAATTCTATTACATATAAAATAATAATTTATAATTATTTTAAAACCCATTTTTGTGGTGCTGACATGTGGCACTTTTTCTTCTCCTATTATATATAGATAGATATAGATATAGATTAGATAATGTTTTTTTGTTATAAGTTTTTAATTATATATATTTAATTGTTTTTTTAAAACTCAAAATTGAAGAATCTAACTTGTATGTTAAAATTCAACGTTTTTCCTTCTTTTTTTTTTTTTTAAAAAACAAAAATTCTAATTTGTCTTCTAAAACAGTAACTGTTTTCCCTTTAATAAAAAAATTACATTTATTATATTTAATTAGTTTATAATTTAAAAATAAAAAATTAGAGATTAATTATGGCGCTGACACGTAGGCGCTATCACCTCTCCTATTATATATATATAGATTATTTTTCACTATAATTGAAAAGGTGAAGTTTTTGGCCCTCCAAAAATATATATTTTAAATGTACATTTCTTTTGTTAATTATAATTTTTTTTTATTTGTTTAATTTTATATTGGATGATAAATAATAGTGTAAAATAAGCAAATCATGTGTTAGTATTGACATTGCTTAAAGTGCATTAAGCATGTTTTAATCCTAAAATGCAAATATTCATGAGAACATGGGTAAATATGGGTAAACTAGTATTTTACCCAACCCATTTGTTACCCAATCCATTTTTATCCATATCAAATATGGGCAGATTGAATTATTACCCATTTTATGTTAACTCATTTTCAACCCGCCCAAATTTAACCTAACCCGACAATTTACCACCACTATACACAACCAACAAATCTTTCCCATTTGTTTCCAAATAGAAAGTATTGTCGATTTTACCTCAATTTTACCCATATCAAGTTTTCACATATTTCAATAGGAATTTTGACAATCATGCATACCAAGACCTTGGGCTTATTTCAGATCATACAAAACTTTGTCTAGCTTATAGACATGATCACGGAATTCAATGCTTTCAAATTCAGGTGGTTGCCTCACATAAACTTCTTTTCTTTCAAGTTTACATTTAAGTATAAGGGATCTAAGGGAAAATGGGTCAAGAGCAAAATGAGTTTAAAATATAAGTAAGTTCTATTTAATTCTAAATTAAAAATATGACAAATCACAATAGATCACATTCTATTTTAAAGAACAAAATTTGACCACATTCAAAATTTATTTGAGGGGTACCCTTAAACCAAAACCTAATTGTTTAGGGTACTTGTAGATCTAAAAGTCGAAGGACGTTATTTGAGAGTCATTTTTTTAATACATTAGGGATACTTTAAGTTCTTTTCTATTGTATAAATCAATTTAAGATCGTTATATGAATCTCATAAACTTCATATTCTGAATTCTCTTATACATATGATGACACCATATTGAATTATGTGATACAACTCACTTGCAACTATGCCTCCAATTGGAGACCAATAGAACTTTTATTTTAAGCCCGGAAATATTTGGAGGCCAAAAAATTTGTAGTATTGATTTATCAATTTATTTTTATTTTAAAAATGTTGAAATTTGTAAGAATAAAAGAGTGCAAAATCTTTACAAAAAAAGTAAGGAAGGAAATATTAGCTTTTTTTTTTTAATAGTAAAAAATATGTTAGTTCTTGAATTAAACTACTCAAATCTGTATATTATTAGATAAAGTTTCTTATGCAGCGAGATCTTATGTAATGTATTACATACACATGGCTAACTTATAAACTTGTAATAACCCTAATAACATTATTTCTATCAAATTTTTGCTGTAAATTTAAAAACATTATACCTTAAATATTATAATACATAGTTAGTATGGATACTAAAATCGAAACTTCTTGTTAAAAGTTAGTTTTAGACTACTAACTTTATTGAATCACACTTGATCTAGTGTTTAGGAGGTTGAAAACGATATCCAATTCTTCATAATTTTTTGATCAAATCAAAATTGGTTATCTTTTTCAACTGCCTAAACACTACAAACACAATTTTATTTGAGATTAATCCTTGATTTTGAATATTTTATTTGTTTCTCAAATTGATATATTTTATAGGCCTAAGACACACATATATATATGATTCGTTAGTAATTAACTTGATCTGAAATTTCTCTCTCTCACTCTCTCTCTCTAAATGACTTTACTAATCATTTTCAATTTAATTTCTTTTTATGTGGTGGTCTTAGCCGGATGATCTAAACAACAAACACAAGCTAAATTATGTAATACCAACTAACTTATTTGAATCATTTCTCCATAAGTTGATCAAGCCTGATAACAATCCATTAGTAGTTGATGGCGAAATCATCAACAAGACCAAATTTTGTGACCCAAAACTTGGTTAGGCCAAGATGGACCTCAGAAAATGTTGGTTGGCAGCCTTAGATGTAACATCTCGCTAATTGAAAGAACTAGAAAGAGTTAGAATTGGAAATAGTCATTTTAGGAAAAAATGAAAAATCTGGAAATTTGTTAAGTTATGTTTAGTTTGGGTTTTTGGTCAACTTCAAGCGACCATAACTCCTAGCTCAGGATGAGTTAGGTGTGCTTCCAGATACAGTAGAAAATATCTTGGAATTATCTTTCCAACGCAGCCGAGTTTGCACGATTTCGAGTTTGTATGAGTGAGATATGCCCATTTGAAGTTGGGCTGTTCAAATAAGGAAGTCTAATCGGAATTTTTGAAGGGCATTATGGTCTTTTCCATGCCCCATGACTTGATTTCGATTTTTTGGTAATTAATTGGGGTCTAAACTGATAGGATTCAGTTTACGCTTTTACAATATTGAGTTAGGATTTTAGAGAAGAGAAAAAAAAGAGGAGAAAAGAGGAGAATGAGCAAGAATCGTTAAGGTCTTCAAGAATCGCTTGTGGATTTCGTCAAGGGGTGATCCCTACGAGGTATGTGAGGCTTTCATAACGTTAGGTTCATTCACTCACGTGTCAAACATGTTTATTTCAACGTTTATTCGTCATAAAAGGGTTGAAAGTTTGATATTCTTGATATGTATTCTTGAATTTGATATCATTCTTGAATTAGGCTGAGATTGAGAAGTTTCTGAGATCATTACGTTGAATTATAAAGTTGTTTTGAGTTAGGTTCTTAGGTACATTTGCTGGTTATCTGAATCTAAAGAGAAGTTGGGAAAAAGAATCGAGTTTAGGCAATTGGGGGTGGAAAACAAAGAAGAAAAATTGTCGGGCGAATCTTGGTACCAGGTCCGCGTCGCGAACCTGTTCTTTAGATTGGGAAAAATCTTCCTTGCGTCGCGAGTGGTCACGAACCATTCTGCCTAAAAAATTATTTTCGGGATAAAAAATTTAAATACATCTCCGTGTCGCGGACTTGCTTCCAGACAATGATTTCTTGATCTTTTTTCATGTTTAACTATCTAAAAACACTCCTAAACATCATGAGATCGTTTCTATCACAAATCACAATCCTTGAATCCATAATTCAATTCAAGGAAAGTTAAGAGTCAAGTCAAGGAAAGTTAAGAGTCAAGTTAAGAGAAATTCATAAAGGTTTTCAAAAGTCTTTTACAAACTTTTTAAATTTGTTTAAAGACTTAAGCTTTGAGTTGAGTAAAGAGTAAGAGCAAAGTTCATTTCTTCAAAGATTATACGGGAACTAAGTATTCCCAAGAGTTAAAAATATTTTCACATTTGAGCAAGAAAGGGAACACCGATCCCAGGAGAGCTTTTAAGGTAAGTTTTGAGTAATTATCTCAAACCAAAAAAAGAAGTTTTGTTTTAAAAACATATGAGCTAAGTATATTTTGGGAGTAGTATTGAGCTACGATATGAGGATGCGAGTTCATAATAACTCAAGTCTCCATAAATCATGTAGCCATCATGGATAGTAAAGGATCATATTTTTTAGATGATTCCTTTAGTGGTTTTTAGCAAAGACTAGTGGATCCACTTAGGTGTTCTATATGACAGCAAAGTATAGGACAGTTCTGGCAACATGGGCAAGACGATGCATCACCACTTAGACTCATAATAATGGTTGTCGGTTAGAGAAACTCCCACAGAAACTATATTACTTTATAATACGAGTACAATTGAGTTTGTTATTGCATTTTTTTAACGAACTAAGTTGCTTTCTACTGTTTTAAAAGATTTCTATATATTGCATGTGTATTGTTGCTTTATATTGAGTTAAGCTATTCATGAGTTGAGTAAATCAAAGGTAAGTGTTTCTTTCAGATTCCCTTCAAGCTTATGTTATGTTTAGTTTTCCCCTCGCATACTCGTATATTCAATGTACTGATGCCATTTGGCCTGCATCGTTGTTATGATGCAGACACAGGTAACCAGGATCAACATCCAGTGCCTCGTTGATCCAGTTGAGCATTCAGAGTTAGTTGGTGGGGCTCCTTGCTTTACAGAGGGCTCATTTTTATCATTTGCTTTTAGTATTTCATTTGTTAGGATGATTTGGGGGTCTTGTCCTGACATCCCTCCTTATTTTAGAGGCTTCATAGACAATCAGTAGTTCAGTTGTTTTTACATTATTATTTTATATGTTAATACTTGAGTTGCCATTTTGGCCAAGTTGAATGTTCAACCTTTTCTAAGTTATTTTATTAAACAGTTGAGTAGAAGTGCATTTGATCATTGTAATAATGCTTAGAGTCTTCCGCTAAGTAAGTAAGTCAGACCAAGGGTTCGCTTGAGGCCATCAATGGTTCTCGAGTGCCAGTCCCGACCAGGGTGTAGGCTCAGAGCTTGACATTAGAAATCGGAGAGGATTAACAATATTGTGTCGGAGTAGGGACTTCATGAAGTAGACCAAAGTCCAACACCCACTTCATTCATTTGCTAATAATGAAAAATTGGGAATGTATTGATTTTTTCCGGTATTATTGGAGCATACAAATGGTTTGGACACATCATTTGATGGCGATAAAATTAAACATGTTCTTAAAATTAGCATTGATAATACTAGGTTTGGCTACTACAAAATTGATATCTTCCACACATAAAAAAATAAGTACATTCGGATAATTCAATAGTTGATTAAATGTATGGATTGAGATTGAATTATGATACTTTTTATACATCAAGGACTTTCTATATCCTAGCAAGAATTGAAGAATTTTGTGGGAAAGGCCAAGGAATCAGATGGTGTTCCATTGGAAGCAATCAACAAATGATGGTATGGAAATTAGACTATCTTGTAAATTATAAATGGATTCTTGTGGCAAACATTTTATTCAATGCCCGTTGAAGAATCGAAAAACTTGAGAAAGCAAAATGTCGAACTAAGAAATTATAAATTGGACAAGGGAGAGAATGTGGAAGTTCAAGGAATCAAACATTTTGTTTACAAAATAAATGTCCTTTTTTTGAAATATTGTCACCTATAACTTAGATGTTCGAGTCGTGGAAACAATCACTAAAATACATGTTAGAACATCCTACACCATGTGATCCTTCCCAGAAATTGCTATAAGGGAAAAAGGACAAATATACCCCCGAACTATCGTAAATAGTATGCAGATATCCTCCGTCATACTTTTGGGACATTGGTGCCCTTGCTGTCTAAAAACTAGAGCATATATGCCCTTCACTCTAACGGAAGACTAAATAGGGACACGTGGCGCAATCTTATCCGTCGATAAATGTCGGATCAGTGGATAATATTATGACATGTGTATGTCTATTAGAATAAAGGGTATATATGCTCTAGTTTTTGGATGGCAGGGGCACCAATGTCCCAAAAGTATGACAGATGGTATTTGCATACCATTTACGATAGTTTGGGGGTATATTTGTCCTTTTTTCCTTGCTATAATGCAAGATGTTTTATGATCTGAATTGGTCTTTTATATAAAATTATTGTGACGACACAAATTTAGAGCAAATTTGTGAGTGTTAACATAATAAGCTAACGTTGAAATTACATTTACCTTTTCAAGATTGGAAAATGCAGAAGAATTTGATATCTACTCCAAGTGCACAATTACAAAAAACTAAAGAAGTCGAACGTGTAGAATGAAAGAATAAGACATTTTACTAGGCAGTGATGCAAATCAAACATTCAACCGCACCACATACAAGAATAAGTGTCATTGTGAAATACCAACAACAACAATAACATAGTGAATTTTCACAATGGAAGTATAAAGACAATAGAGTGTACATAGATCATACTCCTATGTCACAGAGGTATTTTGTATCTCCTTTTTTGAAATGACACGAGACATCAAATTTTGATCTTAAATGCACATTCATTTAAGATACAAACAAATCCATTAAAAACTAAAGGTTTGGCAAGAAACACAATTTCATTAATAGTCAATAAATATGAATATTGTAATATTAAGAGTCAATGTGTCACGACCCAGGGGTACACCCTAGATGTAACATGGCGTACTTGACCCTGAAGGGGTCTCATACAGGCCCTTAGCATATCATAACATAAGGTAATAGAAAAGTACGGACAATTTAAAAACTTTTATCCATACAATCGAAGTGTTTTCATAAAATGCAAGCGGAAGTCTTTACTACACTTTTGTCTCAAACCATCTACTACAACTTTATAATAAAACTCTTGGGACATAGCCCATACAATAGTCTCAACATGAAATAAAAGACATAAAGGAAAGAGTGGATGTTGTCCTCGAAGCTATTAGGACTCACCAAATCTTAAACTCCTAGCAACTTCTAGAAACCTATCTCCAAGAGTAGAACTCAATCTCCAAACCCTACATTTGATGAATATGTAGGCAAAGTATGTGTTAGTACAAAACGTACTAAATATGTTAGCTAGCATAATCATAAGAGCATAAGACAAGGGTTAGTCAATATAAGACATAATCCATAATCATATGAAATACTTCATGAAACATAAATTATAAGCATAAGAGACAATATCATTATAATAAGCAAAGTCTCCATCATAAGCATCATATAAGCATTATTCAACTCCTAGTCATTTATACCATAATAGAACAACTCTCAAGTAACCTCAAGGCATACTTGTGCAATGTATGACTAGAATCCCATAATACCACCAAGCTAAGCACCCCTTTTTTGTAATCTTAATCATAGTCTATATGCATAGTCAAGACCTAGACTTCATGTACTAAGAGCACTATGCTTCTAAGTAACCTCAAAGCACACTTGTGCAATGCATGAAGGGCATCCCATACTACCATTCACACTAAGCATAACCTTGAATTCACCTTAAGCATATCTAACATTCACATGGTCTCATTCTTTAGCTTACTTCATTTAGACAAGGGAACTATCACCTTTAGTCAAACATATCTTGGAAAGCACTATAGCAACAACCAAAGCTAAGTTTACACTATATAAGAGAACACTTCATAAGTAGCTTCAAGTCATACTTGTGCAATGTATGAATAGCATCCCATACAATTATTCACACTAAGTACCCCTTTAGGCTATTATACATACTCACTAGTTGGGGACTAGTCCCTCCTTTCTATTTTCCATTAGTCACTTAAGGTACTTCTCTATTTAGTACAAGACAAGTTCTCAACACATGAATGAATTCTATTTCTCAATTCAAGGATACCAAGAAATAGAACCCTAATAGGCTAGACCATGCTATCATCTTGCTAACATAACTATATTATGCTAAACTAACTATCTTGGAAGGCACACTATCATGCATGCCTAAGCTATTCTAGGAATGGTACAAGTGTTCCGTCCTAGCTACCATGAAATAGTCCTAGTCCAACTAAGTGATGATACCCTTACAAGCACACTAAGATGTTAATGTAACCTACCCTTAGGAGAGTATAATTCCTCAATCCTAATCTACCCTTAGGAGAGTATAATTCCTCAATCCTAAGCTACCATGAAATGGTCTTGGCCAAACCAAGTCATGCTATCATGAAGGCATCCTAAAATTGCCAGTTCAAGCTACCCTTAGGAGAGCATAGATCCTCAATCCTAGGCTACCATGACTATCCCTAACTCAAGCTACCATGAAATGCATCTTACAATGCTAAGTCAAGCTACCCTTAGGAGAATATAGATCCTCAATCCTAAGCTACCAATCTTGGTCTTGTCTTACCAAGTCAAGTACATGAAGGGATCATACATCAGAACCTCAAGCTATTCTAGACTAAAAATTTGATTCATTTTAGGTTATTAAGCCAACCTAGAATTATTCTATGTGAGAAAACCTTGGATATCCTAGCATATTTATGCCTAAGTGTGTAAATGAGAAATAATACACAACAAGATCACATCATATTAGCTTTACCCCCAAAGCCCTAACATTGATAACTACAAGCCTTATTCTCAAGCATTACTTCTTACTATCATCATTATACCTAGATTTCAAGGTATTCTAATCACATTCTTCATTAATAGGCGATTCTAGTCACAATTGATCATAAAGGTTCAATTTCAACTTTACTAGTTATGATCCTTCATATTCGATAAAGTCTAGTTCAATTCATGTTTATATGTTCCTAACCTTGAACAACTACTACATATGCCATTGATTTTAGAAGATCAATTCTAATTCTTCAATTAGACTAGGGTTAACCATAAAAATCACATAAATTCATCATAAAATCATAATTCAATGCTAATTCAATCATAATTAAGAATTATCCACTATATTGGAATCATACTTAAACACTACCCACAATGTAGGAAGAAACCCTAGCTAGAATTGGGTTTTGACTCACAATTGGGGGAAAACCTAGGGGGATCTATGGGTGGAAGAACACATAGACGAACAAGCCAACATACCTTAATTCAAAGCCATAGCCAAGCTTGAAACAATGGAGGAAATCTTCCCCACTTCCTTCTCTTCTTCTTCTTCTTCTTCACTTCTAGAGAGAGAATTATTTAGACAGAATTTGGGGTCTTGGAAGAATGAATTAATTCCCTTAGTTTAGGGGTCTATTAGGCTTATATTGGTGGTTTAATAGCTAACTAACCGACCTCACTTAACCTCTAACTAATTACCAATGTACCCTAAGCCCCTAACTAAAAACTAATTCACTTAAAATTTGCCCCACCCACGGACCGTGGGTGGGTCCACGGATCATACTGGTCACTCGTGGGTGAGGGTCTGGGGCTAAAAGTTGCATGAACATTCAGGCCTTGACCCACGACTCTTTCCCATGGGTCGTGGGTCCATCCACGGCTCGTGGATGCCCTTCGTGGGAGGCTACTAATTTTGACAGCTTTTGGGCTGTTTTGGGGTCCTCCTCAAGGACCCCTTGGGTGGTCCTTGCGGGGTCGTATCTTGACGCCCTAAACCTAAAACCCTCATTCTAAGTACGTGAATCATTTTTACGATTTTTAAGCCTCTTACTAAACTCTAAAATCCTAGCACAAGGCTCTAGAACTCTCTAGTTTAGTTCACTATTTTTCAGGTATAATAATATCTCCCCTTTGGGATCATTCGTCCTCGAATGACGATTCTAAACACTTCTTAAGGTCACCACTCTAAACTAGCAGCCCATCATGCATGCAACTTATCTAAATGCACACAACCAAGGAAGAAAATATCAATTCCAAGCTAAACACATTCAATGCAACACAAGGGAGTAGGAACTACATCTAACAACCCAAAATGCATGAAATGCTATATCTACTCACTTTCAAGGAGGAACTAACAACTCCTAGCTAAAACATTCTCAACACACACTCATGGAGCCTAAATGCAATTTACTCACAAAAAACATTTATTCATGGAGGAATCTTTCAACTCCAAACGAAGATATGCTCATTAACTCATCTCATGAAGTCTATATGCAACTTTACTCAAATGCAGTACAACATGAGGCAAAACAATGCATATGAGTCATTTCTAACAAGACCTAAGCATTTTCATGAACATGCATATAAGGAAATCATGGCAATAGATAATCACACAATAACTCTACTAGGTAGGCACACTATCTCCCCCTTAAGAGTAAGCCTACACAAACTCTTCTACATCATTCATACTAAAGACAAATTCAATCCAACATAACAAGTCACAAAATACAAGAAATCCGAAAATTACTAAAGCATGAAACACATACCGGAAGCAACATGAGGAGATCACTCTTGATCTTCTCTAGATTGGAGAGCATAAAACCTATTCTTCTTTTGAGGCTCCGGATCTATACCACTAGAGGAAACTTGCTTACCCTCTCTTCTTGTAGCCTTTGCCTTAGGACAATCTTTCATCTTGTGGTCACTCTCATCACAACTAAAGCAACCCTCTCTACCGGCCAAACACCTACCCTCATCCCTCTTACCACACCTAGAACAAGGGGGGCCATAGGGACTCATTACCTATCCCTTGTAGCCTAGGGGTAGACACCCTCTCATCTTTATTCTTAGGAGCATTAGAAAAACTTTGTCCGAAAAACTTTTGTCGATTCCTAGAACAACCATGTCCATCGGACCCATCATGAAATGACTTACCATTATCCACCCTAGACCTCTTTTTCTCCCTAGATTTTTTCTCTTCAAGTTTATCTTCCTCAATTTGTTGAGCATACACCATAAGACATGAGATATCCATATCATCATGGAGCATTGTCGTACGACATTCGTTTACTATCACTTTGGACACACCCGTCAAATACCTACTTATCATATCCATCGGACCTTCTACCATAGATGGAGCATACTTAGACAATAGAGCAAATTTCAAGGAATACTCTTTAACACTCATACTACCTTACTTAAGGTTGATGAATTCTTCCACCTTAGTTTCCCTCAACTCCAGGGGAAAGAACCTATCTAGAAATGCCTTCTTAAACACTTCCCACTCTATAGGACCCATTTCTACCGGCCTAGCATCTTTCCATTGTTCATATTATATTTGAGCAACAACTTTTAATTTGTAAGCGACTAGTTTCTCTTTCTCTACCGAAGTCACTCCCATGATAGCTAGCACCACATAAACTTCCTCTATAAACCCATTAGGATCCTCTTTCATTTTGGAGCCACTAAACTCCGGTGGGTTCATCATCAAAAACTCTCTCACCCTAGAAGCAACCATCCCCCTTATTGGGTTTGCCGGAGCTACCATCTCCCTATTGATTTTAGCCGTCACAGTTTGGGCTTGAGTAGTTAAAGCTTAAGCCAACATTTGGAGAGTTGACCTAATCTCCGCATTAGACATATTTGGAGGAGAAATTGGAGCTTGAGGATGAGCTTGGTGTGGAACTTGGAGAGGAACCTCTTTATCCACATTACCTTTCTCTTCTCTCCTAGCATTTGCCCTTGTATTAGCCATACCTTGAAAATCAATGGGCACGAATTAAAAGAAGGGCCTACCAAAGCCAAACTCTATGACACGACTTAGAGAATGAAGAAGTGAGATTTCTTAAACATCCAATAGCCTCCTATTCATAAATGTGGCGCGCTTCACATTTATGAACAAGACTCTACTAGATGTGGTTTGAGACAATCCTAGAACCATTCTAAACTTTATGCTCTAATTACAAAGTTTGTCACGACCCAGGGGTACACCCTAGATGTAACATGGCGTACTTGACCCCAAAGGGTCTCATTCAAGCCCTTAGCATATCATAACATAAGGTAATAGAAAAGTACGAAAACATTAAAAACTTGTATCCATACAATCGAAGTGTTTTCATAAAATGCAAGCGAAATTCTTTACAACACTTTTGTATCAAACCATCTAATACAACTTTAGAATAAAACTCTTGGGACATAGCCCATACAATAGTCTCAATATGAAATAAAAGACATTAAGGAAATAGTGGGTGTTTTCCTCGAAGCTATGAGGACTCAACAAATCTTCAACTCCTTGCAATTTCTAGAAATCTATCTCCAAGAGTAGAACTCAATCTCCGAACCCTACATTTAATGAGAATGTAGACAAAGTATGTGTTAGTACAAAATGTACTAAATATGTTAGCTAGCATAATCATAAGAGCATAAGACAAGGGTTAGTCAATATAAGACATAATCCATAATCATATGAAATACTTCATGAAATATCAATTATAAGCATAAGAGACAATATCATAATAATAAGCAAAGTCTCCATCATAAGCATCATATAAGCATTATTCAACTCCTAGTCATTTATACCATAATAGAACAACTCTCAAGTAACCTTAAGGCATACTTGTGCAATGCATGAATAGCATCCCATAATACCACCCAAGTTAAGCACCCCTTTTTGGTCATCTTAATCATAGTCTATATGCATAGTCAAGACCTAGGCTTCATGTACTAAGAGCACTATGCTTCTAAGTAACCTCAAAGCACACTTGTGCAATGCATGAAGGGCATCCCATACTACCATTCACACTAAGCATAACCTTGAATTCACCTTAAGCATATCTAACATTCACATGGTCTCATTCTTTAGCTTACTTCATTTAGACAAGGGAACTATCACCTTTAGTCAAACATATCTTAGAAGGCACTATAGCAATAACCCAAGCTAAGTCTACACTATATAAGAGAATACTTCATAAGTAGCTTCAAGTCATACTTGTGCAATGTATGAATAGCATCACATACTACTATTCACATTAAGTACCACTTTAGGCTATCATACATACTCACTTGTTGGGGACTAGTCCCTCCTTTCTATTTTCCATTAGTCACTTAAGGTACTTCTATATTTAGTACAAAGCAAGTTCTCAACACATGAATGAATTCTATTTCTCAATTCAAGGCTACAAAGGAATAGCACCCTAATAGGCTAGACCATGCTATCTTCTTGCTAGCATAAATATATTATGCTAAACTATCTACCTTGGAAGGCACACTATCATGCAAGCCCAAGCTATTCTAGGAAGGGTACAAGTGTTCCATCCTAGCTACCATGAAATAGTCCTAGTCCAACTAAGTCATGCTACCCTTACAAGCACACTAAGATGTTAATGTAAGCTACCCTTATGAGAGTATAATTCCTCAATTCTAAGCTACCATTAGGAGAGTATAAGTCCTCAATCCTAAGCTACCATTAAATGGTCTTGTCCAAGCCATGTCATGCTATCATGAAGACATCCTAAAAATGCTAGTTCAAGCTATCCTTAAGAGAGTATAGATCCTCAATCCTAGGCTACCATGACTATCCCTAACTCAAGCTACCATGAAATGCATCTTACAATGCTAAGTCAAGCTACCCTTAGGAGAGTATAGATCCTCAATCCTAAGCTACCAATCTTGGTCTTGTCTTACCAAGTCAAGCTATACATGAAAGGATCATACATCACAATTTCAAGCTATTCTAGACTAACAAACTTTGATTCATTTTAGGTTATTAAGCCAACCTAGAATCATTCTATGTGACATAACCTTGGATCTCCTAGCATATTTATGCCTAAGTGTGTAAATGAGAAACAATACACAGCAAGATCACATCATATTAGCTTTGCCCCCAAAGCCCTAACATTGATAACTACAAGCCTTATTCTCAAGAATTACTTCTTACTATCATCATTATACCTAGTTTTCAAGGTGTCACGACCCAGACATTCATGATTGACACCCACACAAACCCTCCGGTGGGAGAACCATTACTACAACCCAACAAATTTTATGAAAACTAAGGCATTTAAAAATACGGAAGCAGGTTTAAATGACTATAAAATATGGAGTTCCCATAAACTCCAAGGTTTAAACAAATAACTTAACCAAACTAATGCGGAAGTCTTAATCCATTATACCAAAACTCTACTAACGACAAGCCTAAGAACAAGGGGTGCAACCTCGAAGCAAAACAAAACACCTTAAACAAATACTCTGAGTTCAAAATAATGGACTTAAACAAGAGAGATCCATGGTTGCCTGAAATAACTGGCTCACCTTTGAATCCGGTCACGCTCAATAGTCACTTAGCTGAGGTCTATCAATAGTCGCCTGAAGATACCCTATACTCAACAAAGAACAAGCAAGTGCAGTATCAGTACACAACCACAATGTACTGGTAGGATCACGCGGCTATCCCAACAAGTGAAACATATGCAAGTAACCACAATATTATAAAACGAGGCGTATCCGAACATGTACAATATTAGTCATCTTTTCAGGATCAATGTAGCATCACACGTTCCCAATAATACACATTGGTTATCAATTTAGAGAAACATACAGTCTTCCCATATCAATCATCATTAGATATCAACGTAATCATCACAAGTAGATACACAACACAATTCAATAGTCCTCTCACGGAACCCAATTCAATGGTCCTCTCATGGAACCCACACCCAAACTGTTAGCATACCAAAACGTGGTACCCGATCCAATGTTTAGGCCGAAACTTAGCAACCTATCTCATATTTATGCCGAAACGTGGCAACTGATCCCATGTTTATGCTGAAACGTGGCAACCGATCCCATGTTTATGCCGGAACGTGGCAACCGATCCATTCAACAAACCACAATCACAATCACAATGTATATTTTCACAATCATACAACAAGAGGTGATTCATGACATACAATTATTCAATTATCCTCATTTACGATTAGGGTGATCAATAATGCAACATTCACATACATACATGCATTATAATGAGCAATTACAAACATATATCACACCAACATGAAATCACAACCATCACCTACCTCGAATCCAAGTTTGAATCCCCTAAGGCACTTGAATCTTCCCTTTTCGGATTCTTCTCACTTGTTTGTGGTCTAAAAACATACAATTAATGCAAGGATCAACAATCAAAAGTCTAATTATCCAGATTATAACAAACCCAATAACCCTAGACCAAACCCAATATCCTAATACCCAACTTAAGGCTTTTCCACCATTAGTTTCAGATCAAAACCCTTCCCCCACAATAATTACCTATGAATTTACATTATACGGATCGAAAAATGGATTCGGGGAGTGAAAACCTTACCTTTAGCCTCTAGAATGGTGGAAAACTGTCAAGCAAACCCTGGGGTCATTCCTTAGCTCTCAAAGTCAAAAAGTGCAGAATAAAACGTTTTTGGGGTTTTATTTCCGACTTAAGTCGCGTTGAAATCGCCATAACGGTCCTCACCCCGCTACAGCGGCCCCGCCCTGGCTGCAAAAATCCTGCCCCAACGGCTTGCACGGAATAGTGAGCTATTTTAATAATTCCAAGACCCCATTTCACAACACATCTTTAACCAACGACACTCATAAAATATCGTTCACGCTAAGATTGATTCCGGGAGTTCTACTCATCGATTAAATTTCATAAAGTCGTACAGATTCCTTAACGACTTATCTAACTACTCATGCAATCAAAATCATAAATAAGTCACCCGATTGTTACCAGATTTCCCTATACCTTAACGACTCTGATTTCATCCAAATCTGGACTAGGTTGGGAAATTCCAAGTTACTACTAAAAAGTTTTTTGGCCCCAATTCTTTTCCCATTGGCTTTTCTATAACGACAGGAACAGGTCGTTACACAAGGTATTCTAATCACATTCTTCATTAATAGGTGATTCTAGTCATAATTGATCATAAAGGTTCAATTTTAACTTTACTAGTTATGATCCTTCATATTCGATAAAGTCTAGTTCAATTCATGTTTCTGTGTTCCTAACCTTTAACAACTACTACACATGACATTGATTTAGAGTATCAATTCTAATTCTTCAATTAGACTAGGGTTAACCATAGAAATCGCATAAATTCATCATAATATGATAATTCAATGCTAATTCAATCATAATTAAGAATTATCCACTAGATTGGAATCATACTCAAACACTACCCACAATGTAGGAAGAAACCCTAGCTAGAATTGGGTTTTGACTTCACAATTGGGGGAAAACCTAGGGGCTCTATGGGTGGAAGAACCCATAGATGAACGAGCCAACATACCTTAATTCAAAGCCCTAACCAAGCTTGAAACAATGGAGGAAATATGCCCTACTTCCTTCTCTTCTTCTTCTTGTTCTTCACTTCTAGAGAGAGAATTATTTAGAGAGAATTTGGGGTGTTGGAAGAATGAATTAATTTCCTTAGTTTATGGGTCTATTAGGATTATATATGTGGTTTAATATCTTACTAACTGACCTTCCTTAACTCCTAACTAATTACCAATTAACCCTAAGCCCCTAACTAAAAACTAATTCACTTAAAATCTGCCTCACCCACGAGACCGCAACCACGGACCGTGGGTGGGTCCACGGACCATACTGGTCACTTGTGGGTGAGGGTCTGGGGCTAAAAGTTGCAGGAACAGTCAGGCCTTGACCCACGACCCCTTCCCACGGGGCGTGGGTCCATCCACGGCTCGTGGATGCCCTTCGTGGGAAGCTATTGATTTTGACAGCTTTTGGGCTGTTTTGGGGTCCTCCTCAAGGACCCCTTGGGGGGTCATACCTTGACGCCCTAACCCTAAAACCCTCATTCTAAGTACGGGAATCATTTTTACAATTTTTAACCCTCTTACTAAAACTCTAAAATCCTAACACAAGGCTCTAGAACTCTCTAATTTAGTTCACTAGTTTCCGATTATAACACAATGGCATTTGTAATATTAATAGTCAATATATGAATATTGTAAATCAAGAAATCTAACAAAAAGCATGTGGAAAAAAAATTGAAAGAAATTTATTGGGCTTGGTGGGATTCCATCCTGAATATTTACCATGCAATTGAAAAAAATAGCAGAGCAATTATCTCCAAAAATTCAACATGGAAATCTAAGATATTATGTCTCACTTTGTTGAATTTGAGATCCATTAGACATGGGATTGATTGTGTTGGAAGCATCTGTATTACCCCGTCTCTCAAGCAAATCATTGAATCTCTCTATTTGATCCTTCACCTCTAATTATCTATGTTATTTTCTCTATTTTATCATGTTTTATGCGTTTAGAGATTTCCTAAAGTTACTTCAAGTCATTTGTAAATATTCTTTTTTATTTTAAATGGGGCCCCCCCAAAAAATATGTGGCCCAAAGCGATGACTGTAGTGACCTAGGGGTTAAGACGATCCTGCTTTCTATATCAAAGATATTGTTCCAATGACCTTGGGTCCTCTAGGGCGGTGCTCCACGCACCCCATTCTCCCTTTACTAATATAATAGATGGTAAGGCAAAGGCTAGAGTGAAACTATGAGCTAAAAGCAGGAGTGCCTCTCTTATAAGAGAATATGACACCATCCCCCACTTTTGGCGGCCCGCCCGGTTTTTGAGACCCTTTCTGATTCCCTCACCCAATCTCATGAGAAGCAAGCCCTGTCTTAACCTGTCCTCAGACAGCCAACCCTCACCAGGCTGCTGGCATTGCTAAATTCTTCGCCACGAAGCAAGCTTTCCCGAATACGGCAGAAGTGGCTAAAGAAGTCGGAGGAATAAGGTAATTGGACAATCCCTGAGTGTTATATATATATATATATATATATATATAAGTGGCATATTAAATGAATCAAAATATCTTTTAATCTTGTGGTGTTAAGCATGTTACATGGAAAAATATAATTAAATTTAAAAATTTGTTAAAAAGGAAAGAAATATTGAAATTTGCAAGAAAAAAAGAGTGCAAAATCTTTTTTAAAAAATAAGTAAAGAAAG
Source organism: Solanum stenotomum (assembly GCF_019186545.1). NCBI lineage: Eukaryota > Viridiplantae > Streptophyta > Magnoliopsida > Solanales > Solanaceae > Solanum > Solanum stenotomum. The sequence goes on along the minus strand of NW_026021789.1, from coordinate 38,911 downwards.
AATAGAAATATTTTAGATCTTGAATTAAATTACTCAAATCTTCATATTATTGGATAAAGTTTTTTATGTAACAAGATCTAAAGTAATGTATTACATACACATGGATGACTTATTAACTTGTAAGAACTCTACTAGCACTATTAGTATCAGATTTTTATTATACACTTAAAAACATTATACCTTATAAAAATATTACATGATACACAGTAAATATAGATTAAAAAAAAATTAAGACCTCTTGTTGGAAGTTAGCTTTAGCCTAGTAATTTTATTGAATCACACTTGATCTAGTGTTTTGGAGGTTAAAGAATGATATGTTGTTGTGAATAAATTTTTGACCGACAACTATAATTAAAAATAATATATATATATATATATATCTTAAACACTACAAACACAATTTTGTTTGAGACTAATCCATAGTTTTGAATATTTTATTTTGTATTTCAAATTGATACTTATTATATATTCCTAAAATAATTATATATATACATATTCATATGTAGATCTAATGAAAGTTGAAGGAGCCTTATTATTTTAGTTGTTCTTTTCTTCTTTTATTTATGTTTGAAACATATTTTTTTCATACGGAGTAGGACATTTTCGCCATGTTATGCAATTAAAACTATCATTAATTTATAATATTACACAGTTACACCTTTAATGTATCCACTTTTTATATATATATTTTTGAGAGGGAATTTAGTATGTAAATTTATTAGTTTAACATTTAAATTTTTTATATATTTAAAATTAATATTTATTAAAATTTAAAAAATTTCACAACACACACGTATGACAAATTATTAAGATTTTAAAAGTTGAATTCGACAAAAATAAATTATATTTGGTTGTGTTCTTTTAGCTGCTTATTATTATTTGACTGTCCATGTTTTTTATTTTTATTTATTTCATTTTACTTTTTTCACATAATAAGATACATATAGCAGTGATATAATATATGTTTTTAATTGTATATGATACTTGTTTATGGTTGCACCAATAAATGTATGAGGAGATGTGTTGTAACAAACAAGATTATTATAAATAATAATTAAATATTTTCTCTTTTAATCATGATAAAAATTAGTATTATTTGATATAATTTGTGCAGATATTGATATATATTTACCTCTTCTCAAATATATACGGAGTATTTGTTTATTTATTTATTTTATGCCCTTGGGTAATATTCTATTTATTTTGCTTATATTGAATTTTTGTTTTTAATTGCATTGAGCTAGCTTTACTAATCATTTTAAATTTAATTTCTTTTTATGTGGTGGTCTTATCGGATAATCCAAACAATAAACATTGGAGTTCGTTGGTGAGATCTAATTTTATATTTAATTAATTTTTATTTAATTTTAGCTAAAATCTTAATTCATGTATAGTAATTTGGTTATTGTTTTTACTAGGTTCAATGTATTATAACTAAATCTATAATTTATTTTATTAGTACAATTCAAAAGAAGAAGTACGAGGCAATATTTTTTGGGCTCATTCAAAATTCATGGACATGATTAATTGGATCAACTTAAAGCCTATAATATATCTATAAAAATGCTTGACATTTGACAAATATGATACTTGATCTTCGAACAACAAATATGTTATACTCTATACTGAATTAGTAGATGATAAAAGCTCAAACAAAATTCCGCAATACCAGCTAACTTGTTTGATCCCTTTTTTTGTAAGTGGATCAAATCCAATAATAATTCAATACAAAATCAATTTTAATGACCCAATAATAACTTGGTTAGGCCAAGATGGACATTGGAGAATGTTGATTGACAATCTAAGAATTAGGATTAACAATATTGTACGGGAGTAAGGACTTCATGAAGTGAATCAAAGTCCAACAACCACTTCATTCATTTGCTAATACTGAATTAAAAATATGCTGATTTTTTTTCTAGTATCACAACAAATATATGGGTTGGACACATTCTTTGATGGCGATAACATTAAACATGCTCTTAAATTTAAACGAATCAATGAGTGATGAATGACATACATTAAGACTATATTATAATAATTTTTATGACTAAAAAAATTCATATAATCTTAACAAGAATCAAAGACTTTTATAAAAACGAGCCAATCAATCAAATATTATTCTAATAAACGCTATCAATATAACAAAGAATGATCTGAAATTCAGACTAACTTTTTGTTGTAGTAAATTAAAGATTGATCTAAATAATATTATAGTTGAGTAATAAGTAATTAAAGTGGAAAATAAGAAGAAGAAAACAACTGATTAATATGATTGTTTCATGTTTGTCTAAGTAGAATCTTATATCAAAATTTAATTGGTAAGAAAGCTTTTAACTCAACTTTATGCTAGGGGATTCTTGTGACCTGAATTTATCTCCAAATATATTCTCACATTAAAGAATTGACCTTAACACCTATGTACAATTAAAAATAACTCGGTATGACCTTATATGCATATGAAGAATGGTTAAGGTTTTAGCTTAGAATTTTTTGAGGCATTACACCATCTTATAACTTAATAACATTATTATATGTATAAGAACTCTTAAAGTTCCTAATTCTCCTTCTTCAAAAGATCAAGAACTCCAAGAAACGAATTTCTCCAATTTCTCAAGATCTAAATGCTCCAGGTTTAAGATTCTCTTGAAGATACCTAAGGTTTTTAATCAAAGATTCTTCTCCACACTTCATCTTCCAATTTTTTTCTTCAAGATTCGTCACTAAGGTATGTAAGGCTACTCGATCATAGTGACGGACTAAGTTCGTCCTCACGCCCTATACCTAATTTCAGTCAGTAAAATTTAAACTTAGGGTTTTTGCCTCAAGTTTCTTCTATTCGAAGTATGTTTTGATCTCTTATCATTGAATTCTGATTCATATTATTGAGATTATTGTTCTTCATGTATTTTGGTTCTTGAATTGTTGTTCATGCTTATTTTATCACACGAACCATATTTAGTTAAAAATTGTTGAAAACTTTTGCATAGTTATTTTCATGCATTGACTTCATAATTAAAGTAAGTTCAAGTATTTTATATTATCATTTGAGAAGAGTTTCAGATCATACAAAACTTTATCTAGCTTATAGAAATGATTACAGAACTTAATGCTTTCAACTTCAGCTGGTTGCCTCACATAAACTTCTACTTTCAAATTTACATTTAAGAATACACTCTTCACATCCAGTTGATAAAGAGTGAATTCCAAAAGGCAGCAAAAATAACAAGAAGTCTAACTTCTTCAAGCCTGGCCACTAGTGCAAAATTTTCATTACATATATATATATATATATATATATATATAATGATCCTTTAAGAACATTCATAATTTTTCTTAAAAAAATTATATAGAAAGTGCTTGGTCGACTATTGTCAAGGTCTGAAGGTTTTGTTCTAATGAGGATAAAGTATAAGGGATTTAAGGGAAAATGGGTCAAGAGCAGAATGAGTTTTAAATATAAGTAAGTTCTATTTAATTCTAAATAAAAAATATGACAAATCACAATAGATCACATACTATTTTAAAGAACAAAATTTGACCCAAATTCAAAATTTATTTGAGGGGTACCCTTAAACCAAAACCTAAATGTTTAGGGTACTTGTAGATCTAAAAGTCGAAGGATGTTATTTGAGAGTCATTTTTTTTAATACATTAGGAATACTTTAAGTTCTTTTCTATTGTATAAATCAATTTAAGATCGTTATATGAATCTCATAAACTTCATATTCTGAATTCTCTTATACATATGATGACACCATATTGAATTATGTGATACAACTCACTTGCAAATATGCCTCCAAGTGGAGACCAATAGAACTTTTATTTTAAGCCCGGAAATATTTGGAGGCCAAAAATTTTGTAATATTGATTTATCAATTTATTTTTATTTTAAAAATGTTGGAATTTGTAAGAATAAAAGAGTGCAAAATCTTTACAAAAAAAGTAAGGAAGGAAAGTGTCACTGTCACACCCCGAGTCTACACCCCGGACGTGCTGGCACTCCAGAATCATTGCTGGCCTCAAGCGAACCCTTGGCCTGGCTTACTTACTCAGCGGAAGACTCTATGCATATTTATAATGATCAATAGCACTATACTCAGTTGAATAATAAAATACTGAGAATGCTTAAAAAGTCAAACATTCAACTTGGCCAAAATGGCAACTCAAGTCTTAACATATGAAATGAAAAATGTAAAGACAACTGAACTACTAACTATCTGACTGTCTATGAAACCGTTAAAATAAAGAGGGATGTCGGGACAAGACCCCCCATCATCCTAACAATGAAATACTGAAAGCAAATGATAAAAAAAGAGTCTTCCAGAATGCAAGGAGGCTCACCAACTGACTATGAGTGCTCAACTGGATCAACGAGGCGCTGGATGCTGATCCTGGTTACCTGCGTCTGCATCATAATAAGATGCAGACCAACTGGCATTAGTACATTGAACAGACGAGTATGCGAGTTGGAATGCTAAACACAACTTAAGCTTGAAAAGAATCTGAAAGAAACACTTACCTTGACTCTTCTCAACTCATAACAAAGCAATGAAACACATGCAATATAAGAAAAACTTTATAATACAGTAAAATCAACTTAGTTAGTTAAAGAAAATGCAATAACAAACTCAACTTTACTCATAAAATAAAGTAATATAGCTTATATGAGAGTTTCTATAACTGACAACCACCACTATGAGCCTAAGTGGTAATACATCGTCTTGCCCACACTTCCAGAATTGTCCTATACTTTGCCATCATATAGGACGCCTTAACTAAGTGGATCCACTAGTCTATGCTATAAGCATCTTAAGGAGTCATCTAAAAAGTATGATCGTTTACTAACCATGATGACTACATGGTTTATGGAGACTTGAATTAATATGAACTCGCATCCCCATATCGGTGCTCAATACTACTCCCAAAATATACTTAGATCATATGTTTTAAAACAAAACTTCTTTCTTTGGTTTGAGATAATTACTCAAAACTTTAGCTTAAAAGCTCTCTTGGAAACCGGTGTTTCCCTTTCTTGTTCAAATATGAAAACATTTTAAACTCTTGGGAATACTTAGTTCCCGTATTCTCTTTGAAGAAATGAACTCAACTCTTTACTCTTTGCTTAACTTAAAACTTGAGTCTTAAATCAAAGTTAAAACATTTGTGAAAGACTTTTGAAAACTTATAAACTTCTCTTGACTTGCTTCTTAACTTCTAGACTTGACTCTTAACTTCTCTTGACTTTGATCCTAACTTTCCTTGAATTGACTTATGGATTCAAGGTTCATGATGTCATTTTTATGGATGATTTCATTATGTTTATATGTACCTTAGAGTGTTGGAATCAACTAGAAAACATAGGTACATTGCTAAGGAACAAGTACGAAATGGTGGAGAAGAAATGGGAAGAACTGGCGTCCCTGGCGCTCTTAGAGGCCCCAACCCTTGAAGTTTAGAACCAGACCTGGGGGGCGCTGGCTGGCGCGGCGCCCCAAGGATGAAAGTTCAGAGGAACTTTTGGGGCACGCTGGCTGGCACGATCCCCCACCCCTTTCCCCAAGTGTTCTACGACTTTTCTTGCTCGTTTTTCAACTCTAAATCCTCTAAACTTCAATGGTTCCTTTCCCAAACACTTAGAATCATTTATACCCTCAAAATATGATAGATTCAAACTGAAATTACACCCGGAAACATGAATCAAATCGCAAGAAACTCCAACAACACAACCCACAAGAAGTTCAAACGAAACTTTCAACAATGTTCATCAAGAACTCAATTTCTAAACTTTCAAAGACTTAAATTCGCTGAATTGAATCATGGTTGGCACGTGGGTGTACTAACCCAACACTATTTGATCTCACATACCTCGTAGGGATCACCCTTGACCAAATCCACAAGCTAAACTCGACGATCTCGACGAATCTTGATTTCTCTTCTCCCTTCTCCTCTTTTATCTTTTCTCCAAGCCCTAGCGTGAAACTTCAACTTTTCTAAACTAGCTAAAATCAGATTTTACCCCAATTAAATCCTAAATACGAATTAGAATAATTAGGTAAGGAAAAGACAAAATTACTCTTCAAAAAAAATCCGGATTAGACTTTCCTTATTCAAACAGCCCAACTTCCAAAGGGAATAACTCACTCATACGAACTCGGAATCACATAAACTCAACGGCATTGGAAAGGTTATTCCAAGAGCTTTCCAAACATATCTGGAAATACACCTAAACCATCCTGAGCTAGGAGTTATGACTGTTTGAATTTGACCAAAAACTCAACTAACATACTTCACAATTTTCCAAACTTTCATATACTTTCCAAAAATGGTTTTTTTCCCCAGCTTTTAACTTTTTCCTAGTTATTTCAATTTGAGAGATGTTACAGTCACGACCCAGACCACCGTGATTGACACCCATACTAACTCTCCGGTGGGAGAACCACTACTACAACTCAAACCAAGCAACTAAACCAAAACTAAGATATATAAGTTATGGAAGAAAGGTAAATGCTAAGGAAATAAATAGAGTTAGCATAAACTCTAACAAAAGTCTAACAATAATGAACTAACAATGCGGAAGAAATAACCTAGAACGTGAAAGTCAATGTACCAAAACATCTAACAATGAACCAAGTCTAAACAAGAAGGAATGCAACCCCAATCTAATGAACTAATCAACTAACTAAAACATAGTCTAAGTCCGAAAACGGTGGACATAGACGAAGGAGAATTCCATGGCCGTCCATAAGAATTGGCTCACCCTTGAATTCGAACGATCACTGATCTCCTAAGTGAGGCCTGTCAGTAGCCACTTGAAGATGCCTTGTACTCAACAAAAATAAGAGCAAGTGCAGTATCAGTACACAACTACAGTGTATTGGTAGGATCACGCGGCTATCCCACTAAGTGCAACAGAAGCAAGTCAAGACAATATTATAATCACATTCATATATATTAACATATACAATATTATTAACATTTATGAACAACGAACAACGAACAACTTCACATTTTATATCAAATCATTGGTCCTCTCATGGAACCCAAACCCAAAAAGTTAACATACCGGAACGTGGTATGCAATCCCATAATTATGCCGAAACGTGGCAACCGATCCCATAGTTATGCCCGAACGTGGCAACCGATCCAAGTTAGTTATGCTGGAATGTGGCAACCGATCCATTCAACACACCACAATCACAATCACAATCACAAGTAAATCATCAAGATCATACATTTAACTCATGATTTCATGGCAATCATCATTCATCTATATCATTTACAACAAGTGTGATCAACATTGCAACATTCATATATATACAAGTATCATAATGAAGCAAGAACAAACATACATCACACAATCATAGAGTCACAACCATCACCTACCTCGAAACAAGCTTGAAACCCTAAGAAACTTGATCCTTCCCTTTCCGGATTCGTTCCTCTTGTTCTTGGTCTACAAACAATCAATATAATATGGGAATCAATAAATAATCACTAATTACCCGAATTATTAACAATTCTATGAACCCTAAATCAAACCCATGATCTCAATTATCCAAATTAGGGTTGTTTCAACCATAGAATCTATAACAAAACTCTCTCCCATCAATATTCACCCATTCTATTACGTTCTACGGATTGAAAAATGGATTCGGGGAGTGAAAAGCTTACCTTTAGCCTCAAGAATGGTGAAAAACGAGTAGGAGTCGCCTGGGGTTCGTTCCTTAGCTCTAAAAGTCGAAAAGTGCATAATGAGGTCGTTTAGGGGTTTATTAACAACTTTAATTCGTGTCGAGCCCGCCACAGCGGCCGTCACCCCGCTGTAGCGGCCCCGCCAAAGCGGCAAAAAACGGCACCAATGTGGGTTACGCGAGACAAAGAGCTATTCAAGAATTTCAAAATTTCCATTTCACAATACACCTCTAACCAACGACGCTTTGAAAATATCCTTTACGCCAAGATCGATTTCGGGAGTTCTACTCACCCAAATTCAATTCTGTAAAGTCGTACGGATTCTTTAACAAGTTATCTAGCCACTCATGTAATCAAAATCACAAATACTTCACTCGATTGTTACCAGATTTCCCTACACCTCAAAGACTCCAATTTCGTCCAAATCTGGACAAGGTTGGAAAAATTCAAATACTACGAAAAAGTTTTCCGACCCCAAATTTTCCCCCGTTGGCATTTCTATAACAACGGGAACAGGTCGTTATAGAAAGATTTGCTTTTTTTTTAATAGTAAAAATATTTAGTTCTTGAATTAAACTACTCAAATCTTTATATTATTAGATAAAGTTTCTTATGTAACGAGATCTTATGTAATGTATTACATACACATGGCTAACTTATAAACTTGTAATAAGCCTAATAACATTATTTCTATCAAATTTTTGCTGTAAATTTAAAAACATTAGACCTTAAATATTATAATACATAGTTAGTATGGATAAAATAAAATCAAAACTTCTTGTTAAAAGTTAGTTTTGGCCTACCAACTTTATTGAATCACACTTGATCTAGTGTTTAGGAGGTTGAAAACAATATCCAGTTCTTCATAAATTTTTGACCAAATCGGAACTGGTTATCATTTTCAACTGCCTAACCACTACAAACACAAATATTTTATTTGTGGCTCAAATTGATATATTTTATATGCCTAAGACATATATATATATATAAAAAATTCTTGTGATTCGTTAGTGATCTGAAATTTCTCTCTCACTCTCTCTCTCTAAATGACTTTACTAATCATTTTCAATGTAATTTCTTTTTTATGTGGTGGTCTTAGCCGGATGATCTAAACAACAAACACAAGCTAAATTATGTAATACCAACTAACTTATTTGAATCATTTCTCCATAAGTTGATCAAGCCTGATAACAATCCATTAGTAGTTGATGGCGAAATCATCAACAAGACCAAATTTTGTGACCCAAAACTTGGTTAGGCCAAGATGGACCTTGGAGAATGTTGGTTGGCAGCCTTAGAAATCGGAGAGGATTAACAATATTGTATCGGAATAGGGACTTCATTAAATAGACCAAAGTCCAACACCCACTTCATTCATTTGCTAATAATGAAAAATTGGGAATGTGTTGATCTTTTCCGGTATTATTGGGCATACAAATGGTTTGGACACATCCTTTGATGGCGATAAAATTAAACATGTTCTTAAAAGTAGCCTTGATAATACTGGGTTTGACTACTACAAAATTGATATCTACAACACATAAAAAAAATAAGTACATTCGGATAATTCAATAATTGATTAATTGTGTGGATTGAGATTGAATTATGATAATTTTTATACATCAAAGACTTTCTATATCCTAGCAAGAATTGAAGAATTTTGTGGGAAAGGCCAAGGAATCAGATGGTGTTCCAATGGACACAATCAACAAAGGATGGTATGAAATTTAGACTATTTCTCGTAAATTATAAATGGAATTTAGTGTCAAACATTTTATTCAATGGCCCGTTGAAGAATCGAAAAACTTGAGGAAGCAAAATGTCGAGCTAAGAAATTATAAATTGAACAAGGGAGAAAATGTGGAAGTTCAAGGAATCGGACATTTTGTTTACAAAATAAATATGTCTTTTTTGAAATATTGTCACCTATAACTTAGATGTTCGAGTCGTGGAAACAATCACTAAAATACATGTTAGAATATCCTACATCATGTGATCTTTTCCAGAAATTGCTATAATGCAAGATGTTTTATGATCTGAATTGGTCTTTTATATAAAATTATTATGACGACACTAATTTAGAGCTAATTTGTGAGTGTTAAGATAATAAGCTAACGTTGAAATTACATTTACCTTTTCAAAATTGGAAAATGCAGAAGAATTTGATATCTGCTCCAAGTGCACAATTACCAAAAACTAAAGAAGTCTAACGTGTAGAATGAAAGAATAAAACATTTTACTCTAGGCAATGATGCAAATCAAACATTTAACCGCACCACATACAAGAATAAGTGTCATTGTGAAGTACCAACAACAACAATAACATACATAGTGAAATAATCTCACAAAGTGAAGTATGAGGAAAATAAAGTGTACATAGATCATACTCCTACGTCACAGAGATATTTTGTATATCTCCTTCTTTGAAATGACACGAGACATCAAATTTTGATCTTAAATGCACATTCATTTAAGATACAAACAAATACATTAAAAACTAAAGGATTGGCAAGAAACCAGGGGAGGCTCAACAAATCTCGTGGCCTAAGGCAAAATCATATTAAGAGGCCCTTAAATTTGTTTTATAAAATTTATACAGTAACAAGAAAATCTATTTTCTACACAATAGATTAATCATTTAAGACAAAAAATATCAAATTTCACACAAAAACAAAAAAGAAAGGAAGATGAGAACAAAAAAATAAAAGTGATGGATCATCGATGTTAAGCTTCAAAACTCAAATTGAAATTTTAATTTGGCTATCATCACAAATAAGAAAAAGAAAAGAACATACATAACTTAATAGTTGAAATTTTGAGCATGGATAGTAACAAAAATATCCAAATTTCTGATCAATTGAAATGATATAATTCTTTTTAAATGATATAATTCATTCCATTAAGTAGCACTCATTTTGTGAATATCTAAAACAAATTATAATTTTTTCATATAATATATTAAATTAAAACAAAAAGGAAACTTGTGCATGAATATTTTTGTGTTCACGTAGTTTAAGAAAAGATTGAAAAAAATCCATTATGTTATCAATATATATAACTTAGTTCCTATATTAAAAGGATAAAATTTAAAATTGGAAGTTAAAACAAATATATCAAATAATGAGTGAAAAGATTATGAGAATTTATGAACTTATTGGTAAAAAATACTCTCAAACAAATAATAATAAAAAATATACAATAACAATTTTATTTATATAAATTATATTCATATATAATAAAATTAATAATAATAATTTAAACAAATTTGCGGCCTTCAAATTTTTGAGGCCTAAGGTAATGGCCTCACTAGCCAAGCCTTAGAGCCGCCCTGCAAGAAACACAATTTCTTTAATAGTCAATAAATATGAATATTGTCATATTAAGAGCCAATGACATTTGTAATATTAATATTCAATAAGTATGAATATTGTAAATCAAGATATCTAACAAAAAGCATGTAAAAACAAAAAGAAATTTGAAAGAAATTTATTGGACTTGGTGGGATTGCATCCTGAATTTTTACCATGCAATTGATAAAAATAGCAGAGCAATTATCTCCGAAAATTCAACATGGAAATCTAAGATATTATGCCTCACTTTGTTGAATTTAAGATCCATTAGATATGGGATTGATTGTGTTGGAAACATCTGCATTACCCCAACCTGTCTCTCAAGCAAATCATTGAATCTCTTTATTTGAACCTTCACCTCTAACGACCTATGTTATTTTCTCTATGCGTTTAGAGATTTCCTAAAGTTACTTCAAGTCATTTATAAATATTCTTTTTTTTTTAAATCCTCCACNCCCCCCCCCAAAAAAAAATATGGGGCCCAAAGTGATAGCTTTAGTGGCCTGGGTTAAGACGGCCCTGCTTTCTGTATCAAAGATATTGCTCCAATGACCTTGGGTCCTCTAGGGCGGTGATCCCTGAGTGTTATTTCTCTTTGTTCTCTCTCTCATATATATATATATATATATATATATATATGGTGGCATATTAAATGAATCAAAAAAAAATTTAATCTTGTGGTGTTAAGCATATAACATGGAAAAATATAATTAAATTTTAAAAATTGTTAAAAAGGAAAGAAATATTGAAATTTGCAAGAAAAAAAGAGTGCAAAATCTTTTTTTAAAAAAAGAAGTAAAGAAAGATTTATTTTTTCAATAGAAATATTTTAAATGTTTGAATTAAATTACTCAAATCTTCATATTATTAGATAAAAAATTTTATGTTACAAGATCTAAAGTAATGTATTACATACACATGGATGACTTATTAACTTGTAATAACTCTACTAACACTATTAGTATCAGATTTTTATTATAAACTTAAAAACATTATACCTTATAAAAATATTACATGATACACAGTAAACATAGATTAAAAAACAAACTAAGACATCTTGTTGGAAGTTAGCTTTAGCCTAGTAATTTTATTGAATTACACTTGATCTAGTGTTTTGGAGGTTAAAAAGAATGATATGTTGTTGTCAATAAATTTTTGACGGACGACTATAATAAAAAAATTTATATTTCTATTATATAGAAACATGAAGAGGAGGACGACAAACGCTATATTGGTCATTTAACACTAATAAAAATATTCCACGTAGTTCTCGAAGCAACCATTTCTACACTTTCTTTCACCGACAAATACAAGAACAACTCAAAATCTCCATTTTTTGCTTCCAAACCTAATTTCTTGGTACCTTCAAGTTCAATTTTACAGTATCTTCCGATTCGGGTAAGCTATTCTCTCATTTTCTGCTTCTTCTGTGAAACAAAACAGAGAACTCTTCAATTCTCCTTCTTAAAACAATCAAGAAGGAGCAAACAATAATTATGCAGCGAGCCATTAAAATGGAGCTCTAGAAAGTCCGGTTGACTTTTTTTCTCTCCCCTAAACAGATGCAGCAACACGGCAGCAACTCAAGGTTTCTTTCAATTTTAGGCTCTCTTTAGTTTCACTTTTGCCTTTTCATGTAAAAAACCTAATCAAACTTGTAAACTTTGTATTATATGTTGTGATTTATTACTAATAGTAAGCTGTTTTAACAACAAAACACAAAATAACAGCAAAAAATAAAATAAAAAAAATAAAAATAGAAAATCCTTTTGAAAGGATAGTTACAGTCATAGATAATAATGATTATAGTTATAATGAGATTGATATAGAAGAAGATTTAAAAATAGTAAAAGAAAGACTAAGTACATCAAAAAGAATAAACTATGAAATACCCCAAATATCATCAAAAATGAGTACCTCAAGAAGGATAAATAAAACTCCACAAAAATCAATGGAAGATGAAATAAAACCACATCATTATTACATAACGGGAGTAATGGAACAACGAAAATATTTAATATTAATAAATATAGGACAGGAAGAAAACTATATTACAAGGGAATTAGTGACAGAAGATGAAATAATAACTACTGAACAATTATGTCCCGAACTATCAAAAGTATTAATGTATACCGAAGAAACTACAGAAAAGGAAATAATCATTGGAGGAGTACCAATAGTAATAAAATTTAAAATATATCAAGGAGATGAAAATATCACTTTAGGAATAAAATGGTTAGAACAAGTAAAACCATATAATTTAGAAGACAAACAGTTAACAATAAATTATAATAATAAGAAGATAATAATAAAAAGAACTTTCTTATGATAAAAACATGAAAATATATATACTTGCAAAGATAATAATAGAAGGATATTACAACAGATATTATACACCAATGATAGACACAGGAGCAGAAGCTAATATATGTAAATACAATTGCTTACCAGAAGATAAATGAGAAAAATTAAAAACACCGATAGTAGTAACAGGATTTAATAATGAAGGAAGCATGATCACATATAAGGCAAAAAATATAAAAATACAAATATGGGATAAGATATTAACTATAGAAGAAATATATAACTTTGAATTGACTACAGAAGATATGCTATTAGGAATGTCATTTTTAGAAAAATTATACCCACATATAATAACAAAAACACACTGGTGGTTCACAACACTGTGTAAACAAAAAATAGGAGCAAAAAGAGTAAATAACAAAAAACGGAAAACAACAGAATGGATAAAAGGAAGTGAAAAAATTACACAAAAATTAGAAAATATAAAAGAAGAAGACCCTAAAATAGAATTAATTATATTCTCTATAGATAAAGTAAAAATAATCCAAGATAAGTTAGAATTATTATATAGTGAAGATCCTTTACAAGGATGGGAAAAACATAAAACAAAAATAAAAATTGAGCTAATTGATAATAATAGTATAATAACCCAAAAACCATTAAAATATAATTTTAATGATTTAACAGAATTTAAGATATATATAAGTGAATTACTAGAAAAAGGGTACATACAGGAAAGCAATATCAAGCATACAAGCCCAACATTTATTCACCTCTTGAATTTGTTTGTTCTTAAAAAATTGTTATCTTTAATTAATTTATTTCATACTGAAAGAGTTATAATTTTGAAATTGTGTAGATCTTAGATTCATTGTGAAGTGTTTGTCTATGTTATTTTTTACAACAACAATATACTTACATTCTTCAACAAACACAACACAATGCCTTTCCTATATTGAACTAATAGTTAACTTGTTAAAATATTTGAACAGACATAAGATGACGTCCTTTTACCCATCAGAAAAAGAAAAGAAAAAAATACATAGATACTGCTATTTTGAGGGTTGCAATATTATTCATATTAGTAGAATTTGGAACAGGTTCTAGGAAAGAGATGGCTAATGTTTTTTTCCATTCCCTTTATATTTTGACACGTTTAAATGACTGATTACCATCATTCCATGACTTAATAAAAAGGAACACTAATTTTATGGATCACATATTCTAATATATATAAGAGATTCAAGAGTCAAAAGAAATCCTAAGAATCCCATTTAGTTGATCCATGCATTGATATTTTTTCTTGGCATTACCTACGAGGATTTATTAGGATGGCTCAAAGACTTATTCGGTCTTTTCCTCAAAGGCGGATACAATTGAATTAGCTTTGGATTACGAGAGAGCTAGACAACGGGGATGAAGGGTTTGCGAGGAAGAATCAATTGCCAATCGTTCTACAACTGCAACAACACTTACTGAAAAGACTATTCTACAACCAGCCGCATATATGTGCTTGTGATTACACACCCCACTTGTTTAGGATTGAAACATAATTGTCATTCATTTGTTTATAAACATAAGTCAAGTGAGTGTATATTTGGATGGCTCTTCCCGCTTGCAATTTTTTTAAAACTTATATAAGTATTTACTTTCTGATTGCGTTGTTGCACGAAAAAATTTGAAAAGGGGTGCTTGAAACTTGAAAGTAAATGAAATTGATTCTATTTCTTAATCCTTATTAAAATCTAGCTCAGACATGTATGATGCATCCTTCCAGTATTACTATTTGTTTGTTTTTGTTAAGAGTAGAAGATTAATCTTCTCTTACATTAACGTAGTTCATGACTGCTTATTCTTTCATTCATCAGTATGAATTAGAGCTGGAGAAGCTTGCCATGGAATTGGAGGAGGATAGAAGATCACAGAAAGAGTGAGAACAATGCATCATTGAGCAAAAAAATAATAATTCATAATTTCACTTATCATACATCTGTTAAAATATGTGAGTTCGGCTGTTGTGAACTTCCTTAGACTATCTCGTCTCTTTGAATTGTCCCGAGTTTAGCTCTTTTTTAGAATTTCAGGTGATACTCCACTTAGGACACAACAAGATGCTTGGATTTCATCTAAATCAATCCATGCTTTTGGTTTGGTTAGTCATTTTCTTAAATATTTCTCCCATTTTGAAGCCTAAGTTGTTTTGGGAGTCTTTAGGTCTGTTGTGGTGATTGTTGTCTTTGTGTGTGTTCAACCTTCTTAACTTTAGTAAGTGTCATCTTCTGCAGGATTTAAATTTCCCAATTAGCTTCTTCGCATTAAAATGTCAAGTTTTCGAGGTCTATGGTGCTCTTTTGACTGGTAATACGTCAATGTCAAGATTTGTTTGATCATCTTGGATATGCCTATCTCCCTTTTCACTGATTTTATTATCTATGCACAAAAATCGTATGTTTATATTTATTTGAGTTGTTTTTACCTATGAAATGTGCCTTTAAAGTTGAAATTATATCACCATATAACCATACTAAATAGTATTAAACATATGGACTATGGTTGACTGGATTTTTTTCCGAAGAATATTCGTTGGAACAGAAAAGTTACAACAATGTCAGGGAGGAGTTATAATTATGATCACACCTCTGAAAATGTATGCACTGAACCAAAAAGCTAGATGAGTGAGTTATTTAAACTATATAGTGTGATCAAGATGAAGAGTAGTGAACATGTTGGTGGAGATTTTGTAAAATTTCTAAATGTAAGGTCCCTCCCCACAGTGTCCTGGTAGTTCACAACTATATTTGTACCTGGAGTAAAGATTGCTCAGAGTGGAGTTCAAGTGCACGAACAAAAGCCATAAACAAAAATAGGTTGATAGAATTTAGTAACTTCTTGATTGATTCAAAGCTAGAGCTCACTAAGATTGTTGATCTTTATAAAAACTTTTACTTATTATTCGTATTTTTATTTTTTGTCTTATGTAATTTTTGTATAAAAATGTTTATTATGGTACTTGGTTTCTCGAACATATTTCCTAGGTAGATCAAACACAATAAATTATATTAGAATTTAACTTGTTGGGTCCGTGCTTAGCACGGGCAAGAATCATCTAGTATATATATATATATATATATATATGCACAACAACATATCATCTTTAATCGCTTAAACACTACAAATACAATTTTATTTGAGACTAATCCATAATTTTGAATATTTTATTTTGTATTTCAAATTGATATTTATTATATATGACTAAAATAATTATATATATACATATTCATATGTAGATCTAATGAAAGTTGAAGGAGCCTTATTATTTTAGTTGTTCTTTTCTTCTTTTATTTATGTTTGAAACATATTTTTTCCATATGGAGTAGACATTTTCGCCATGTTATGCAATTAAAAGTATCATTAACTTGTAATATTACAAAGTTACACCTTTAATGTATCCAATATATATATATATATATATATATTTATATATTTATACTTGAGAGGGAATTTAGTATGTAAATTTGTTAGTGTAACATTTAAAAAATTTATATATTTAAAATTAATATTTATTAAAATTTTAAAAATTTCACAACACACACGTATGACAAATTATTAAGATTTTAAAAGTTGAATTGGACAAAAATAAATTATATTTGGTTGTGTTCTTTTAGCTGCTTATTATTATTTGATTGTCTATGCTTTTTATTTTTATTTATTTCATTTTACTTTTTTTCACATACTAAGATACATATAGCAGTAATATAATATATGCTTTTAATTATATATGATTCTTGTTTATGGTTGCAGCAATAAATATATGAGGAGATGTGTTGTAACAAACAAGATTATCATAAATAATAATTAAATATTTTTCTCTTTTAATCATGATAAAAATTAATATTATTTGATATAATTTGTGCAGATATATATTTGCCTCTTCTCAAAATATATTTGTTTATTTATTTATTTTATGCCCTTGGGTAATATTCTATTTGTTTTGCTTAGGGATAAGGGTCTGAAAAATACGCCAACTTTGGTCAAATTTGTTGTTGCGATACTAAACTTTCATGATGACCTATTACCTCCCTAGACTATTTAATATCGTATTTTAAGCATATATGTTTGCTCACGTGGACATAAAAAATAATGCAAAATTATAAATAGTAATGTGTCCACNTTTCTCTTTTAATCATGATAAAAATTAGTATTATTTGATATAATTTGTGCAGATATATATTACCTCTTCTCATATATATATTTGTTTATTTATTTATTTTATGCCCATGGGTAATATTCTATTTGTTTTGCTTATATTGATTTTTTTTGTTTTTAATTGCATTGAACTAGCTTTACTGATCATTTTTAATTTAATTTCTTTTTATGTGGTGGTCTTGATCGGATAATCCAAACAATAAACATTGGAGTTTGTTGGTGAGATCTAAATTTATGTTTAATTGATTTTTATTAAATTTTAGCTAAAATCTTAATTCATGTATATTAATTTGGTTATTGTTTTTAATTTTTATTTTATTAGTACAATTCAAAAGAACAAGTATGAGGCAATATTTTTTGGGCTCATTCAAAATTCATGGACATGATTAATTGGATCAACTTAAAGCCCATAATATATCCATAAAAAATGTTACGACTCATCAAAAAAGTTATAACTCTTCGAAAATTTCACAAGCCTTCAATGTGAAAAGGTGTCTGCCATTAATATAATATAATATAATACACATAATTAAATATAATACAATATAAACTATAGAAAACATACTATATTTTGTGTTTTAAGTTTGGGGTATTGTAATAATTTAATTATTAATTTAAGTAGTTCATTCTTTAAAAGTAGTATAGATAGATATAAAAAAAAAGATTGATATAGATTGGTCTAATTTTAATTTGTGAAATTTTAAAAAATAAAGAAGACTTTTAATTTAAGGATCATATGTAGAATATATAAAAATATGGGAAAAGGGTTTGAAAAATATTTCAACTTTGGCTGAAATTGCTATTACAATACCAAACTTTATGGAGGATCTTTTACCCACCTGCACTATTTAATAGTGTATTTTAAAGGTATATATGTGCCCACGTGGATACGCTACTATTTATAATGATGCAATATTTATAATGTCCACGTGGGCACATATATACCTTTAAAATACACTATTAAATAGTGCATGCGAGTAAAAGGTCCTTTTCAAAGTTCGGTATTGTTACAGCAATTTCGGTCAAAGTTCAAATATATTTCAGACATTTTTCCCTAAAAATATCTTGTAACTTTGTGGTCTTAAAGATGTGCCCCCACCCAAGAAAAAAGAACATTCTATATTAAACTTAATAAAAATAAAAGTGCAATAAATAAATTGGAAACGAAAGAGTACTTATTAAATGTAGTTTGGACTCTTCAAACAAGTTTTTGATTAGATACTTATTCTCCAACAGTTTGAGACTTTTTAGAATCTGAAGACCAAGTTGTAATTTGTGCAACATAAAATCATTGAACTTCTTGTCATGTAAAAGTTGTTGCAAAAGTATAGTTTATGGCTATGAAAATGAGTACATATTAATTATCAAGATACTCTTCTCATTTGAAGTTAAGTTATTTCATTCTTCTTGTTGCATCAATTTTTGTTGGTCTATCTAATTTACCCACAAAAAAATATTGTAATTGCATAATTGAACAACTCTCACAATCTTCCTTGTTTTAAGAAGAAGAATAGAAAACTTACAAAATTCGTAGTTTAAAAGTGTGAGAGACCCCCTCTATTTATAGACAACAAAGAATGATATGAAAATGTGCTTATCGTGTCTTTTCAGATAGAGCAACTTACAAAAATGACTATATTTATAGGGTTATTGAAGTTCAATAGCTATAAATGTGTTATTTACTAAAAATGACTACACAATCCTTTCAGATAAGTCACAATTCTTCAGAAAAATCACAACCTTTTGAAAATGTCATAACTCATCGAAAAAGTCACAACTCTATAAAAAAGTCATAATCCTTCGAAAAAGTCACTACTCATCAATGTGAAAAGGCGTCTGCTTTTAATTTACTATAACGTAAATAAATATAATATTAAATATAGAATATATACTAAATTGAGTGTTTTAAGTTGGGAATATTATAGTAATTTAACATTCAACTTAGGGAGTTCATGCTTTTAAGATAATATAGATAGATAAGATACATATAGCAGTGATATAATAAATGTTTTTAATTGCATATGATTCTTGTTTATGGTTGCACCAAAAAACATATGAGGAGATGTGTTGTAACAAACAAGATTATCATAAATAATAATTAAATATTTTCTCTTTTAATTATGATAAAAATTAGTATTATTTGATATAATTGGTGCATATATATATATATATATATATATATTTACCTCTTCTCAAATATATATTTGTTTATTTATTTCTTTTTATGTGGTGGTCTTGATTGGGTAATCCAAACAATAAACGTTGGATTTCATTGGTGAGATCAAAATTTTGTATTTAATAAATTTTTATTAAATTTTAGCTAAAATCTTAATTCATGTATATTAATTAATTTGGTCGTTGTTTTTAATATTTTAATAGGTTCAATGTATTATAACAAAATCTATAATTTATTTTATTAGTACAATTCAAAAGACGAAGTATGAGGTAATATTTTTTGGGCTCATTCAAAATTCACGAACATGATTAGTTGAATCAACTTAAAGTCCATAATATATCCATAAAAATTGCTTGACAAACATGATACTTCATCCATAGCAATCACTATTCTTTCAAACAACAAATCTGTTATACTTTATACTAAAATAGTAGATGATAAAAGCTCAAACAAAATTCTGCAGTACGATCTAAGTTGTTTGATCCACTTTTTTGTAAGTGGATCAAGTTCAATAATAATTATTCAGTAATCGCTAATGAAAGTATTAACGAGACCAATTTTAATGACCCAATAATAACTTGGTTATGCCAAGATGGACATTTGAGAGTGTTGATTGACAATCTAAGAATTATGATTAACAATATTGTGCAGGAGTAAGGACTTCATGAAGTGAATCAAAGTCCAACACCCACTTCATTCATTTGTTAATACTGAAAATTAAAAATATGCTGATTTTTTTCTAGTATCACAACAAATATATGGTTTGGACACCTTCTTTGATGGCGACAACATTAAACATGCTCTTAAATTTAAACGATTCAGTGAGTGTTGAATGATATAAATTGAGACTATGCCTAAAATAATTCCTATAATCTTAACAAGAATCGAAGAATTTTCTGAAAACGAGCCAATGAATCAAATATTATTCTAATTAACGCTCAATATAACAAAGAATGATCCGAAATTCAGACTAATTTTTTTTTGTTGTAAATTATAGATTGATCCTAAATATTATTATAGTTGAGTAATAAGTAATTAAAGTGGGAAAAAAAGAAGAGAAAACCGTATGCATTCTTTTCATCTGTCTTAGTTTTGGTAAACAGAGTTACCTAGTACGTAGTGTTAATAAGAGATAACTAATATTTCGTGGAATTAATCGAGGTGCCGAAACCAGAAGAAGGCAAGTTGCTCAAGGAATATGCTAGCCCTACCTCCCAATTGGCTTATTCCTTCATTCAAATACCTAAAAAACCCCTCAAATCTCATATTCACACACTTCAACAAAGAGGATAAAATAGTAAAAAACCACAACTTTTATTCCTACTCCAATAATACAATAAAAAAAAATATTAGTATAAATTTTGGCACAATCCATCAAAATTCCAACGCCACTTTACAAAAAAAGCTTATTTGGGTTAGGAGAGAGTTTTCATCAACAGATCCAAACTCTTAACCCTAGAAAATCAACCATGTCTTCCAAGCAAGGTACAGATTTGATCTTTTTTCGTTGTATAACAAACCTTGTATTGTTCTTGAAAGATTTGATTATTATTTTTATGAATTTTTTTTTGTTGTTTTATTGTCGAGCTATGTTCTAATGGATATAATTTGTTAGATTGATTTTTTTGTGCTTATAGTTGACCTAATTGATTTGGGGTTGATTTTTTTTCAAAAGGGCGTGAGAAAAGCTTTAAGTACTATATTGATTTTGGTTTTGTTGAATAGGTGGAAAAGCAAAGCCTTTGAAGGCACCAAAGAGTGAAAAGAAGGAGTATGATGAGGTAATTCATGAAATATCTTGTTTTTGTGATAATTTTACCTGATGTTTGGTTGTATAGATTCTTCTGTTATTTTGTAGATCTTGTGTTTTAACTACAATTTGTTTATTCAATATATTAACAACAACAACAATATATCTGGTGTAATCTTACAAGTGGGGGTTTGGGGAGGGTAGGATAGGATGTAAGCAAACCTTATCCTATCTTTATGGGGTCAATAGGTTGTTGCTGATAGACACTTTTGTTTCAAATATGGGTAATGGTGATTTGGTCTTTTGTTTGGATAGATATAGTCTGTATTTATGGGTGATGGATTGTTTGAATTGGAATAAAGGATTTGTGTACTGGACCTAAATTAATTTGGGATTGGCGCTAAGCGCGTGTGTGTGTCAGCTGAATTTTTCTGTTCTGTTTTGGGATAAGTGATCAGAAATAATTTTCTCTTGATGAAAAAACGAGCACTAAGATACTGCTGGATAATTTTAATAGAGATGTAGACAAGCTATAGGTCTTAGAATTTGTGGTTATAGTTATTCCTCAGCCCTATAGATAGCAAGGAGAAGGTTGGTAAGGGATACAGTCTGCAGAAGAAAACATGCTATTAGACTCTAGCAACTATTTTGCAAATAATAAAGGTATATTTTGTATCTGCATTAAAAAAAGTTATTATTTGGTTCTGGAAGATCTTTGAAAATAGAAAAGATATTTAAGGAGGAAAAGGAACATCAAAGGAAAAAGGTTTCATCATGTCTTTCATCAGGGGACAGATACAGGGTCTGAATGGTTGATACAATGATGGGTGCAGAGCAGGGTGGATATGCCACAGTTCTACCCCTGCTCCATATACTGTCATTGACATATCTAGATTAGTGAAACTAAAAGAGATTGTTATGCAAGTTCTTCGGCTATTTTGAGGAATATATCTTTAGATGGTTACTTTTTCAGAGATTCGCTATTTGTCGCAATAATCATTGGTATCTAAGTTATTAATAAGGGAGAACAGGTGACTAATTATGAAACCTTTGTTATGGATTATGCTTCATGCTCAGAATTTGGTATCCACTAGGTTAATTCCGTCTCTGGCTCATGAGCCTTACATGTGATATTTGCTGCTGTCTCTAACTTGTACGCGTTTGATTTATCTGCAGAATGACAAGGCTTTTCTTGCAAAGAAGAAGGAAGAAGAAAAGGTAACTCATTCTTCTGTTCCTTGCAGAGTTTGTAATAGACCAATCATTATGACTCAATTAACTCATGTTTGTGACCTTGCAGGCCCTGAAGGAACTCAAGGCAAAGGCTCAGAAAGGGTCCATTGGTGGTGCTGGCCTGAAAAAGAGCGGAAAGAAGTGAGGATGTTATATTCTTCCTCGTAGTATTAAAAAGCCCTTACCCATGGCTTGGTTTGGTGTTCAAAAGTTCAAATAGTTGCGTTTTTGTTAACTTTTGGGATGTTTCTATGTTGACTGAATGAATTAGGATGGGGCACTTGCTCCTTTCCAATATATACTGACATGTATTGTGGTGCCTTTGCCTATCAATAATTCATATTGGCGTTAAGTTTGTGTGATATGTTGATAGACTCCTCACTATAATGGATGTAATTCCAACCTCCCTGTTCTATGTTTGGCAAGTTTTATGCATGTCTTAAATTCCTGGCAGTGTGTCTTTTGCGTTGTTTGTCATTCTGAGTTGACAGCCAAAGAGGTCCTTTTAACCTTTTGCTCTAATTGTCGATTATCTACTAAACCTTTTGCCCTAATCTTCCTACATTTATGTCCTTTATAAGCTACATGTGGTGTTATGTCTTGGTTAATCATATTCTTCCCAATACATGGTCTATTTCTACCTCTCCTCAAACCACACCATGGCGAAAAATGAATTTATGGGGCACGTGAATTCGTAATTTTTTGCCATGCATTACAAAAGACAGGATCAAATCCATAACATACCAACGTCTTTTTGCAAATACAATCAAAATCTGTTATAACAACTCCAGAAAAACACCAGTTATACAAAACTTAAGGCTTATATGCACAGATGTTATCAAACCCCATATACTGCCCTTCCTTGATCCTCTTAATCGCGTCTGCTATGCCTACACCACCTGTAACCAATACGATGAAATCAGTGCCACAACTAGTGAAGGAACCAGTCAGTTAATTGTTGCGCGATAGTTTCAAATTATAGCTTAAAATATGTAAACAAATGAAAAGAGAAGGAACTTGCCTAATGAGACTGAGCCAACAAAGATTGTGAAGGCCAAAACAAAGATGATCACAGATACTCTATTAACAGTGCGAATTATTTCATCTATGACATGGCGTCCTACCAAGGCAGCAACAGTGGTCACAGCTACGAAATACAAGGCTGCAAGATAGTGAGAGAATATATGATTGCTCAACTATCAACAATAAAAACCAACGTAGATCTGTCCTTACCATATGGTACTGGAAAGTGTCCTAGTAAGTAATACTGTATGACGGACATGGAAGAGGAGAATATCATCATAAAGTTAGCAGTGGTGCTAGAAACCTGCATTTGCAATGTGTCAATAGTTGCAACTTGGAAGTCGAAAAAGCTGATCTTTCTAAAACAAGAGTGATCAGGAGAAACGAAAGATGCACCTGAGGCAAAATCCCTAGTTGTAGAAACAATGGAACCAAAATGAATCCTCCATGAAGACCTAGCAGACCACCAACTATACCAGCCAAAAAGCCACAGCAACAGTAAAGGATCAACTGATGCACTTTCCAGGTTATCACTTCTTCGCCACTTGACATGACCACCCTGTTTCCCATATACACGGTTATTACTTCTTTTCCACTTGACATGACCACCCTCGTTCCGTTATACAAGCAAACTGCTTCATATGCAGAAACTCCTACAGCAGCAAGGACCTGAAAAGTAGAAAACAAATATTCTTGAATATGAAGAAGCTAATACCTCCTATATCAACCCGAAGCAGGAACAGGTGAATGAAAATTGGAGAAAACACACAGACAGTATAATTTACATTTCAAACAATAAGTACCTGTAAGAGGTTTAAGATCCAATATGTCGTTGAACAAGTTGACGTATATGTCTACCCAAAAAATGATAGTTTCTAGTTAGAAAGTTAATAGTGCAGAAGGTGGTCCTGAAAATGAAAAGGTATTATAAACAAACGAGCAATGTAAAGCAATAAACCTTAACGATATGCAGAATGCGGAAAATGAATGCTGAAATCCTTCGTATACACGACCTGGAGAAGCTCAAGAAGTCAGCATTCCAGTATAGCGAAAGGCACATCAAGTTCAAAATAACTTGAGGTAATGCTTGTTTATGAAAAATTAGACATTGACCGTGATAGCGACAAATATGAAAGTGATCACCTCTTCATTTCTAATTCTTGGACCTCTAGGTAGAAGTTTGTACATAATATCTTCAGCACCAGAATCTGTTGCAGTTCCACAATACCACATATTACTAACTGGTCAAATATCTCTGTTGATACTTACATGATAAGAGTAGTGTTCACATAGTCAAACCTTCATCTTCTTCATATGTTTTTGTGTTCCAATACTCATTGGGAGGTAGCAAGTGTCTGGCAGCCATCTGAACGTAAAAGAAACACGAGTGAACAATTTACCAGGAAAAACACAATTTCTAATGCACATTACAATCAGAAAGAAGGTTGATTAACCTAATGCATTCGGTTTTCTTCTTTCCATGCCTCAACACCCTTGAAGAATGACCTAGTTGATGGAACTGCAAGTCCCTTAACCAATCAGGAAAGCTATATCGACAATATGAGTAGGAATCACAGCTGAATCATCATTACCTATGATAAGAATGATCAACATAAATTTAACCATCCACTCAGCAAAAATAACGTTAAGAACAACTCCGATACTGATCCCTAGCAACAGCATTGGTGTTAAAAGAAGGGCTAGACCAGAATCAATGATGGGATGTTGAAGTATTGGATGGCTTAGCAACACAGTTGCACCTGATATACCTGTTATCATACCTGACAAAGAAAACAAAATACAACAACAATGATAACATACACAGTGAAGTAAAACCAGAAGTATTAGCACAAGAAATCATCTAGCATGAAGATTCTTACTTATTGAAATTGCAGTTGATGTTTTTGGATCAAACCCAATGATCAGAATAAGCATGGGAACAAAGATACCATCTCCCCTATCATCTCCTAAACTCCCAAAAACGACAGCAAAGAATCCAACGACAGAACCAACAATTACTCTCCACCCAAATTCCAAGTCCTGAAATACATATCACACTTGAGTAATAGCATCTACCACAAGATCACATAAACGGCTACACCTTCAAGTCGTCAATTAAACAAAGTGATCCTTACAAAAAAGCTTGATGTTTACGTGTACTTATGGGCCAAAAATGTTGGTAATGCATTTTAGCCTTGTGAAGCAGAAGATTGAATAGTCCTGATTCAAATCATCACTTGTTGCATCATTTGCAATTCGCTCAGCAGACGCGAAAAGTACTGCAAAAGCTAGAACAATCACTCCAACTACATATCCTGTCAAAGCCTTCCCTATTTCAGCCATCAATTGGTATATTTATAAACCAGCAGCACCCTTTTGAGGCAATCAAGATTAGAACATCATTGACCCAAAAAGCAAGTTGAAAACAAGAAATGATAGATCATTACACTTAACCAACTAACTATTTAAAACCAATAACTTTATGAACTATAATGGCATCTTATGCTTAAAAATTCCTTCTTTAATTTTGTCCTTTTGGTTCTGATCTTTTTATATATATAGAAAATCTACTACTTGCTGTAGTTGGTTTGTTGAGAGGTAGGATAAAATAATAACAAATTGGATGGGTGCATGATTTAGATTGAGATTAAATTTATACTAGCTTTCAGTAGATGAAAATGCTTCATAAAATATTTTATTTTATTTCATTTCACATTGCTTTAGGATGAGTAGTTACAATATCAACTTCTTCAATAGTTTCAACTTTAGGTAAAACAATGAAACATTATTTTAAGTAAAATTATATGTTTTACTCATAAATCTTTTTTCATGGTCTACGAATTTAAAGTCTACAAATTATTGGGTCACATGTGGTATAGGAATACTAGTTTCAAAACCTAGTTGATTTGCTTCAAAATTATATATTGTTTATTATGTAATATATGCTCCAAATATACGAAAAATGTAATTTTTTAAAGTTGAACCATTGTATTTTGCTTATAATATGAAAATCTATGTCATTATAGCCATTCTATAGATTTTGTTTAGATTATCCTCGTTGTTCTCTATCATAGGTTAGTTCCATGTCCCCCTCTGCTTTTATAACTTTTTGGATGTTATAGACATGGTACGGGTCAAGCCTAACTCCCCACCACACTATTAAAGTTTAATTGAGACACGTGCTCTTGAACTCATTTAAATTCAATTGTATCATTTTTAGGATAAACATTGTGACTTAGTGATTAGTGAAGGAGAAAATAGACCTTGGGAGACCAAGGATCAAATCCATCACAAACCAACTTCTTTTGCAAATAAATTCAAAATCTGTTACAAGAAGTCCAGAAAAACACTAGTTATACAAAACTTAAGGCTTATACACAGATGTTATCAAACCCCATATACTGCCCTTCCTCGATCCTTATAATCGTGTCTTCTATGCCTACACCACCTGTAACTAAATACGTGTAGACAATACAACGAAATCAGTGACACAACTAGTTAAGGAATGAGTTAGTTAATTGATAAGAGAGAGTTTCAAATTATAGCTCAAAATATGAAAGTGAAATGAAAAGAGAAGGAACTTGCCTAATGAGAGTGCACTGACAAGATTGTGAAGGCCAAAACAAAGATGACAAAAATTCATAAACATCCTTGTTTTGATCAACAACTATGTTGTTTTGTGGTGGTTTAGTATCTACTATTGGCGCTTGTGTTTATGCTTCTTGTGCAAATTAATCAAACACACAAAAGCCAACAAATTTTAGTATAAGAGAACTCACAAATTGAAGGAAATGATAGAATCTCACACGTCTGAGTGACATATCAAATAAGAATTTTACTTGAAAACACCTGCAATGTAAACAACCCTTACATTATCAATGTATTTTACTGGAAAGTACAAGTCAATGCTACCCCATATAGTTACAAGTTGAGTCAACTAACGTGCGTGCAAGCTGACATAGGCACCATGGCTATAAAAAAGGGATAAATGCATGTTAGATGTTAACTGACATCACAATAGTCTTGAGCAGATAATGCTTGGAGCTTTGAAATATACAAGAATGCCATTAGCAATGAGCAATCAAAATAATAATTGTAGGCAACTGGTGACTACAAAAATCAAAGAAGAATTTTTAAACAAAGACTTCACTTTTAGTCTTCAGTTCACATGCCAAAACATTGTTCATTCATCTTGTTTACACCTAATATGTTTTTGTCTCAATATTAAAGACCTTTTGGACCCAATATTGAGCCAAAATACAATATAACATACCCATCACAAGCAGTAAGATGGTAGTGCCTTGGCTAGCTTTTTGTTCCTGGGAGCAAAGAAATGCTTCAGATTTCTAAGTAAAATTATTGTAGAAGGAAGTTGCTTCAATTGACAAACATAAATAAGTATCTGAATATTACTATAAAGTTAAGACGGAAAGAGAGCACTAGAGTTAATTAGTTATACAGCTAGCGGCACTAGACAAACCTTAGAATTGAACCTCTGTTGTGTCCATTTATTGAGATCATCTACTTTCACTTCATAATCATCATTCAAGCATTCGAGACTCGGTGTACTCACAGATATTCCCTGTTGGACAAACGTCTTCATTTCCGGGCAATCATCAATCCACACTCTTACGAGAAATGGAAATTTAAGAGCATGCTCCGTCAGAAAGAAATGCCCCAGCTTAGGTAGCTGTTCAAGACCCAAGTCTTCCAACAGGGGAAATAAGGTCATGATTACTTCTCCTCACTTCTTCCATTGATTGACAATCATATATAGCTAGTATTCAGAGATTCAGAAGACTTCTGGCCACTGATGGAGACATCAAGTTTCTCAATTTTCCACAATGCCATAGTTCCAATGTTTCAAGGTTGCTAAAGTGGGCAGTTGGATGTTGATGAGAGTATAGAGCACTTATACTGTTAGCCTTCTCGATATATAGATATTCCAGGCTCGGACAAGAAACCTGCAAACGTTGAAGGGATGAAGTAGCAAACTTTATTATTTTGTTGCAAATACACTTGGAGCTCTAAATTACTATACTTGTGGATTTATTCATCTTTAACCTTTTCTACTTAAACAAAACAATGAGACATTTGAAGAAACTGCCATTAAACTTCATTTTCTTTTAGAGGTAACGGTTAATATCACACTGATCTATATGGTGCGGTGAATGAGATTGCTTCTTTTTTAGTCACATGTTACGAACTTGAATGTCTATATATTGTGTGAATTCAAATTAGTTGGACTTTAATACGGATACTGAATACAAAAAAGGCTAATAATATTACTTCATCTGTCCTATTTTTATGTGACACTATTTAACTTGACACGTGGTGGTGGATGAGTTGGTCTTGAAACACCAATAATATTGCAAGAAATAAAGTCGTTCACACTTAACAGTAGTTAACTGCAAAACTGACGAGGGACCTATGTCTCACCAATCAAATTCTACATTATTTTTTGAGATAATGTATTAATGTATGACACAAATATATATATATATATATATATATATATTACTAATAATAATAATAATAATTAGTTATACAACTAGAGGCACAAGACAAACCTTAGAATGGAACATGGCTTTATTGAGATCAACTACTTTCACCTCATCATCATTGTTCACACTTTCGAGACTCGGTGTGCTCACAGATATTCCATGTTGGAAAAACGTCTTCATTTTCGGGCAATCATCAATCCACACTTCTCTGAGAAATGGAAATTTAAGAGCATGCTCCGTCGGAAAGAAATGCCCCAGCTTAGGCAGATTGTCTAGACTCAGGTCTTCCAACCGGGGAAATAAGGTCATGATTCGTTCTCCTTGTTGTTCCTCTTTTGTGATCACTTCTTCCATTGATTGACAATCATATATAGCTAGTATTCGGAGATTCAGAAGACTTCTGGCCACTGATGGAGACATCAAGTTTCTCAATTTTCCACAATGCCATAGTTCCAATTTTTCAAGTTTGCTAAAGTAGGCAGTTGGATGTTGATGAGAGTATAGAGAATTTATACTGTTAGCCTTATTGATACATAGATATTCCAGGCTCGGACAAGAAACCTGCAAACGTTGAAAGGATGAAGTAGCAAACTTTATTATTTTGTTGCAAATACACTTGGAGCTCCAAGTTACTATACTTGTGGATTTCTTCATCTTTAACCTTTTCTACTTAAACAAAACAATGCGACAATTAAAGAAACTGCCATTTAACTTCATTTTAATATATATATATATATAATAATAATTAGTTATACAGCTAGAGGCACAAGACAAACCTTAGAATTGAACATGGCTTTATTGAGAACATCAACTACTTTCACCTCATCATCATTGTTCACACTTTCGAGACTCGGTGTACTGACAGATATTCCATGTTGGACAAACGTCTGCATTTCAGGGCAATCACGAATTCTCACTTCTCTGAGAAATGGAAATTCAGTAACACGCTTTGTCAGAAAGAAATGCCTCAGCTTAGGCAGTTCTTCAAGCTCCAACATTTCCAACAGAGGAAATAAGGTCATGATTTCTTCTCCTTGTCGTTCCTCTTCTGTGATCACTTCTTCCATTGACACACAATTGTATATTCGTATTCTTCGTAGATTCAGTGCACCCCGAGCCACTGTTGGAGACATCAAGTTTCTCAAGTTTCTACAATACGATACTTCCAATGTTTCAAGTTTGCTGAAGTAGGCAGTTGGAAGTTGGTGAGAGCATAGAGCACTGATGCTTTCAAGTTTCCAGATGATTAGCTCTTCCAAGTTGGGACAAGAAACCTGCAAACGTTGAAGTATTATAAAGCAATTATTATAGTTTCAACCGTTCATTTTTTTAGAAACATCCCATAAAAACACCATTATTTTTCAAAATATGAAAGAAATCGTTTAAGGTCAAATTACTCAAGTATTTTATAAGCATCTCCAGAATAACATTCTTTAAAATCTTTTTAAATGACATACAATACAAGATCACATGTATCAGAAAATAAATCTACTAATGAAATATATAAATATATAATAAAAACAAACCTCAAAAGAACAAGTACAAGCAAGGGGGCTACGTCTTACCTTATTAATCCTATTGAGGCGTAAAAAATAAAGAATTTAGAACGAAGATAAAGATTCAGAATTTGAAATTTATAAATATCTCTAATGAGCGCTGGTTAATATCCAAATTTATTTTGAGATAATGTATTAATGTATGACCTCAGGTTTTAATTAAGTAAATATAAATATATTAACAAAGAGGGTAAATATGTACCTTGTATTAGACAGTTGGGTATATATGCACCACTTTATTAGCAAGAGGTATATATCTGCTCTAAATCGCAAAATTGAGCAATATATTTGCTCATTTTTCCTTAATTCAATGAATAATTTGGGTATTATACATCTGCTTGTAAAATTTATCATAGATGTCTCATTTTTATTTTTATTTTTGCAGATACAAAATATAAATGAAAAGGGTCAAAAATGTCACTTTTCCTAATATATATATATATATATATATATTATAACATTCTTTTCCTAATAATATTTTTTTTATATTAAGAAGTGTTTCAATTCGAAAAAAAATTGAAAATATTTATTTTATTATAATTATTTAAGTAAAAATTAATGATGGATTTACTATGACATATATTATCCGTTAAAAGGATGCATGAAATTATTCTATTTAAATTGATAAAATGAGATTACGAAGAAAAAAGTTATTTTCTATTATTTTACAAATAAGGTTTGGTTAAAAAGAAAATAAATAATTTATTTATTAGGAAAAGGAAATTTTGACCTATTTAGTAACAATAGAGACATTTTTGGATCAAACTATTAATGGCAAGGGAATTTTTGGACCAAATTGTTGAGGGCAAAGTCATTGTCGGAAACGATGGACATTTTTGTTCCTTTCATGTAATTAAGGGAATTTTTTTTACCCTTTTAAAAAAAATAAATTACAATATAGCTACCAAAAAAAATATCTTAAATTTATTCTTACTTTTTTTCTTCTTTTTCCATATCTATTTATTTTCACTCTAAAAATTGAAATAAGAATAAGAATCTCAAATAATGATAAGCAAATAAATTTATAAGAGAGATATTAAAAACTTAGCCATTGAATAAAAAAATCAAAAAAAAAAAAATCAGGTGTGAGAAGAATCAAATATAGCCCTATATAACCTTTTTTAAATAAACTTCAAAAAGAGTATGTCTGATTCATTTGTATTTAACAGTGAAAGAATAGACTTTGTGTAGTAAATATCTTTAATGCTCAAGTAAAATTAAATTCATAAAAACCCTCAAAATAAAAACTGAAAAAGTAAGCTCATTTCATATTTTTAAAAAGTCTTTATTTTTTATGATAAGAAGCAAACCTTTTCGTCAAAAAGAGGATTTGAGTGAGTGACGGAGTTGTTGACCGTAGGCCACAAATTTTGGAACTCAGGTAAATAACTGAAGGTCATTTTCCGTAACTGAGGGAACTCAATGCCGTCAACATTGTCACTGCAAAAGTGAGTGAGGCATACCAGAGATTGAATCTCCAACTCATATAAATTGGGGAACTTGATTACTTCATGTGTCATCCGAGAGATGTTGAATATATGTGTCACTAAATCACAATCAGAGAGGCGGAGACATTTCATGTTCTGAAATTCATTCAGTTGCAACTCAGTCAACACATTATTAGAGCCCTCTCCATGTGAATTTACATATTCACTCTCCTTCAACAGGTGGCAGATCCAATCACCCAATGGGGTGGTCTCCATGACCTGGAAAGCAATACTCTTGTCGTAATCATCCATGATCTCTTCGTAAGCATACCCCACTTTAATAGTGTAACGTGTCAACTTGGAGGGAAGGACCAACTTATTGTAAATCACATCTCTGGCACATTGATCTAACGTCAGTGCAGTCAATTTCGATAAGGATTTCAGTTCCCTCAAGGTGGAGTAACTACAATCTTCTACTCCCACCATATGTAGTTCCTCCAATCGAACTAGTCTTGATAAGACACCTGTTGAAATCCTTTGAAGTGCTTTATTCTCATTCCAAAACTCTAATACAATTAACTTGGTCAAATTTCCTATCTCCACTGGCAGCTCATCTAACCGAGTATCTCTTATGCTTAGAATTTCTAAATTGACAAGTTCCCCAATAATAGATATGTCATCCAACTCTAAATTAATCAGACGCAGCGTCCTCAAACTCGATAACCTCTGAATGGATGTTGGAAAAGGACAAATGGAGTTCTTATTATATCTACTCAGGCTTAAGACTTTGAGTTCACCCATGTCATTGAAAAAGTTATCCTGTAATTTGAATAGATTTTCAAAACAGAGTTTCAGCATTAGAAGCTTCAGTTTTGGGCAAAATATTGGTCTAGGAAGCTCCTCAAATTCATTTGCAACTATTGACATGTGATTGTATTGCTCATAAGAGTCTTTTTTGGGGAACTCTTTTGAGTTCACATCATGCCTTACCATAAATATATGCTCTTCCTCAGATGCAATATATATAGCCACGTCACGTACCACATCATGCATTTTGACATAGTTTTTGT
Organism: Solanum stenotomum; assembly: GCF_019186545.1. NCBI lineage: Eukaryota > Viridiplantae > Streptophyta > Magnoliopsida > Solanales > Solanaceae > Solanum > Solanum stenotomum. The sequence goes on along the minus strand of NW_026021789.1, from coordinate 5,617 downwards.
TTGAACCTTGGGATAACAAGAAACTGTCTTTCAATATTTCTATCAAAAGACACACCCTATTTCTTGCATGTTCTAAATTGTTCATTTCCGAAAAAATGCCAAGCCCCATTCCATATCTAAGTAATTCTTCAATCCAAATATCACTATCTTCCTCAAACAAAGAACAAAGCAAAAAGAGGTACCTGGCTTCATCACTTTCCAAGTGATCATAGCTTAGCCTCAGAGGTCTATACACCTTTGTGTGCACTCCAGGGATATTTCTTGTTTCTGCACCACGTAATTGTTTAAGGGCATCCTCCCACGAAGGCTTGGTTTTACGCTTTAGTGCTCCTGCAACTGTAATAATTGCTAGCGGCAACCCCTTGCATTCTTTGGAAACATCTTTTGCTATGTCAAGCAGAGAAGGATCGTCGACTGAATTACCGATTTTCTCCTTGAAAAGGATCCATGCTTCCTCTTCAGGTAAAGTTCCAATTTCCATGATCTTCTGAGCCTTCATTATATCACAAACAGGTCGGAGACGTGTCGTCAATATAACTTTGCACCGGTAGTTGTGGTTGCTACCGGTGGGAATTCCAAGTTTCTCTAGATCATGAAGAGCCTCCCAAACATCATCCAAGATTACAAGAGTACAGCTGTTGTGATCCATTAACCTTGTACGCAGCAGATCTCCACGACTCCACAAATCATCCCCTTCTAATGTAAGCCCGACCCCTCTTGCGATCTCATCCTGAATTCTTTTAGGATCTGGTTGTTGACTGACAATTAACATAACAACATCATTGAACAACCTTTCTTGTTTCGCCTTTTGTCTGATTTTCTCCGCCAGTGTCGTCTTACCAACACCACCCAGACCACATATCCCAATAATAGTGACCCCATCGTTCAAAGCTGCCATGACCTCATCCTCTTGCAATTTTCTAGAATCAAACTCTTCAGCACTGTTCATAGGTACAGGTTCATTTCCAACAGCAGGATAGCAGAAAACAGCATAATCTTTACCTTCATTTCGAAGTTCAATCAACTCCAACGCAATTTTCTTAGCTCTCCTGCTCAGAGAGTAACGTGACTTCAAGTTTGGACACCAATTATATCTTTCAACCTCAATTCTACCTCGTCGCATTACAGCTGCCACCTCAGCAGTAGTGGTAGCAACACTAGTAAACCAAGCCTCAACATTGGGTGAAATGACTTGTAAGTTTCTCTGGTTTGCTTCCGCTCTTTGATGCACCCCAATTCTGATATCCTCCAGCTTTTCAGATTCATTTTCCATAGATCTGATGTTTCTCTTGTAGTAAAAGAAATACCCAATCCCTCGCGTAACTGGCTGGATCAAGCAATCTGTTACCTTGTCCACAAAAATAGATAAGAATTCCATAACTGATTAATTCTTCACTAGATTTCTTAGTTACAAGGCAGAATGGAAATAGGTTGAGAGTGAATTGAAAGCTGATAATTGCAGGGCTTTCAGGTAGGTACTACTATTAACTCTCCTTCACATGGACCTGAACTATCTTGAAAGTGACTAATCAACAAACACATTATTGAGGCACTTCAACTAGTAGTTTCTTAAAAAAAAAATCATCATATCATATCATCGTCATATAAACATGCCCTTTAAATTAACTTAAACTTGTACAAAATTGAACAAGCAGACACACGTGTCCTACATGACATAAAATACATAGGATACAAAATTGTCATGTAAGACACCACATAGAACGAATGTCTCTATTTGTTCAATTTCATACAAGTTTAAGTGTCTCCTTGTGCACACTCGAAGTTGGAGGGTATAGATTGTCAGTTGAAGCCAATTAAAGGTCATATTTATGTATTATGACTATCATATATCATCATATCATCTATCTATATATAAAAGGAGAAGAAAAAATGGCACATGTCATTACCACAATTTTTTGAATTTTAAATGTTAAATAATTTTAAATAATCAATAATAAATAATTATTTAAATAAATATTGAAACATATCAATAATTACAATTAGATCCTATGTAATTGTACGGTAGTTACAATACCACAATTTTTTAGTATATTTTAGCTTTTAGATATTTTAGATTTAGACCCATTTACTTATACGTAACTACATATAATTTTAAATAATCATTTTTTATAAATCATTTAATCAAGGAAAATTGGATTCACAATTTTATCATTTTTAATATATTCATTTATTATAAATGAGTATATATTTTACACAAGGAGTCTAAATATATCAGTATTTTGTATTTAACATTTATATCAAAAAATAAATATATTTTTACAGATATTGGATTCACAATTTTATCATTTTTAATATACTCATTTATTATAAATGAGTATATATTTTACCTAAGGAGTCTAAATATATCAGTATTTTGTATTTAAAATTTATATCAAAAATAAATATATTTTTACATATAAACACAAATAAGGCAGTTTTATAACTCCTTAAGATAACTTCTCAATAACCATCCACTAAACAAGGAATTTTTAACTACATTTTTCACTGCATCTTGAAAGTCACGTACTATATATAGATATTTCCAATAATAACTTTACATTGTTCTCCTATATTCAACAATAAGTGGCTTTGCAATTTAACACAATCTCAAACATTACATCCAAATCAATGCATTGGAACTTGAAAGTTCGTGTTATTCGATTGTGGATAGTTCCTGATAAATTCAAAGCATAAATACCTTACTCTTTGGAGATGATTTTACAAGAAGAAAAGGTCGAGTGAGGATTTTGATTGCGAGAAGAACACAAGGTTATATGCAAATATTAGTTATTGAAGTAACTCTAATTATACCTAAACAGTATTTGTCAAACATTCAAAAGGTAAAAATTAGAATTAATACATATACCCTCTATTTTGTTTATTCTTAAATTTATTTATCAAATTTTTATGTGCAAATTATAGAGTATTATGTGAAGGTCTTCTTTTGTTATCTTTGATTATCTACTTCGAAGTTGTTGTAAACCTTTAATCAGTTGAAGTTAATCTGAATCAGTTTGATGCTCATCTAATTATTGATTTGCAGTTGTATATAATTTATTACTCCATTTAAAAGATGTACTTTCTTTGTTTCTTTTCATTAAATTTATTAAAATTTGATTGAATTAGATTATTTTATTTTTAATTACTGGAAAGTGATGTATTTGTTTTTAGTTTAGGCTTTTCTTATCAATGTTAGAAGACTATATCCTAAAACAGGATGGGTTTGGAATGAAAGACCTATACTTGCAGTATTTTTAAAAAAAAAATATTATTAAGCTGTATTTTGTAATGAAAGTGCCTATACTTGTAGTATTTTTAAAAAATAAATATTATAAAACTGTATTTCGTAAAAAAATAACATAAAAACTGACATTTGAAATTTAACAAAAAAAAAAAGTAATGCAATAGAAACTGTGAATTGACACAAAACACACAAGTTATATATAAAAAATAAAAAAACAAAAAAAATACCAATTAACAATTTATTTTCATTTTAATTGATATATAATTTAAGAAGTTCTCAACATTTTATACTTTAATTCATTCAAGTTTAATTTTAATTGCATAAAAAATTTATATTATAAATGCATGCTTGAAACATAAAACATATTGTTATTACTTATGTTTTATATAAAATTAATTTATTAACTGTTAAAAATCTAATTAAAAAACAAATATGCGTGAAAACAAAATCAATTTCGGATTATTTTCTTATGCATAATTATATATTTTAGCCTAATCTTAATTATTATTATTATTATTATTATTATTATTATTATTATTATTATTATTATTATTATTATTATTAGTTTAAAAGTTCCTACACACACATTAATGGAAAAAATAGTTTTAGATAAAACAATTTCATAACTCTCCATCCTTTACTACGGAGTCCTATAATCAATAAAAAAAATGTGTTGATAATCTTTTATTTTATCAGTATTTATCTTAATATAACCTATAATCTATAAGTTCTATCTTTACCTATATATATATATATATATATATAATCAAACTAATAATAATAATAATAATAATAATAATAATATAAAAGAGAGAATATATCTATGCCGAAATTCTTCACATCAATTATATATATACCATGAAAGTTCCTAGGCTCTGATACCAACGGTACAGGATCACTGACCTGGCGGTGGTCCGCCCAGTCATAGATCAAGCAAGTCAATATCCTTAGAGGTAGTCCAACTACATAAGAATCGAAATACACAAGAATTTTAACATAGTTTCTCAGACTACATGGTTTAATTATTTTACCCAAGCAAAGGGGCTGTCAAGAAGCTAATACATACTTTTATTAAGCCCATGTGTCTGATAGTTCTAACCGGGTATGAGGCGCCCTACTTATCAAACTCAATTTCGGGCTAAAAACCACGGCTCATCAGATGGAGTCATAAAGACAAAGCCAATAAAAGTAGTACTAGATCTGACTGTACCTCAATCTCAGAACCAAGTCGAGAAGCCATACTAAAATTCTTCTATATTTAAATAAAGCTTAGATCCGTTCATGGTCTATATAAAAGAGAAGTTAGTTATCCGGCATAGATATAAATTTTCTAGCCGGACATAGTCACAGCTTCCAGATCGGAGATATAAAAGGATTTATAAATAAAAGTAGAGAATTAAATTACCTTGTATCAACAACTTTATTTACTTCCGGCGAACCTCCGGCAAACCGAGAGCTTTACAAACTAAGAGAAACAAACAACTTAAGAAAAAACTTTTGAAGAGAGTGTTTTTCGACGCCCCTCCTTCCAACTACAAAAGACCTTATTTATAAAAGAAAAAAGGATCTATCTACAGTGATCTACAGTAGATCTACAGTGATCTACAGTACATCTACAGTGATCGATCTACAGTGATTTACAGTGACCATGGGTCCCTTATCAATGGGTCCCACATGTACAATAACAGTTTTTCTACTGTGGTTTAACAGTGTATCTACTGTTAATCAATAGTGGTCATCTTGTCTTTCTTTTTCAACTCCCTAAGTAAACCTTCTGCTTTAGACAGCATATCTTCTGTCATGGGTTTTGCCGATTCACAAGGCTGGGCCTCTTGAGCATCATCTGCGATATCATCACTTGTTTCACTTCTCATTGAGGTGTCTGATTTTTCATAATGAGTGATATTGAGGAGTAGATTCCTCCTAATTTCATCCAAATACTCCTTTATCATTTCTTCTTTATTTCTATCTTGAATGGAAATTCTTCTGGCAATATGTTTGACTGAGTTGTCAGCAACTATTCCTTTGTGAGGAATAGTACCATAATCTTGGATTCTTTGAGAAATAGAGTCCAATAATTCTTGGCCATATAATGATTTAGTCATGGGATCTTTTTTTATTAATTTATCCCAAAAATTATTCTAATAAATCCTATATAAGCATGGAATTTGTTCTTCAGTAAAACCTACTTCCGGGGTCCATTTATGGATCCATGGAATCGAGAATTTTATGAAGAAATAAATTTGTTCAATTTGTTCTATATAACAAACATGATCTGAGTGGTATAAATCATTAAGGTCTGGTGAAACCTTAACCCAGTTTTTGTTTAACTTTAAAAAGGGATTAGGTAAAATCTTTACCGTCGGTCCGTGG
>NW_026021788.1:0-1669 GCF_019186545.1 Solanum stenotomum | reverse complement strand
CTACGTCGACCGGAAGACGGAAAAAACCAAGACCTAAAAGGAGACGATGGGAAACTCCTTAAAACCCATAACATTTGTTTAAATACAGCTGCAGGTACAAGCAAACAAGTTAGCGATAAACAACATAAATATGCTAACTTAAACCAGCTATTCGAAAAACCATTTACCCAAAGGACAACTAGACATATGTCCATAGAACCGCAAACATCTACATATGCAGATAGTTTGCAAAACCAAAATGAGAAAAAGACATATAATTACATCACACGAACCTATATCGAAAATATACACAAAATACAAACTTATTTAAACCGCAACCCCAGATCAACTACAAAAGAACCAAACCAAGATTATTTAACCCAAAGATTGCAAGGTTATAATAAACTAATTGCATAACCAAAAACTAACGCCAACTTAGTAAGGACATTTTATAACTATGGATTGCTAAATACTGTATATACATATGACGGAGAAGAACTAAGCGGAATACCGGAACTACATAGAGCATTTATTACTTATAAGAGAGTTACTAAGGGAAATCTATCCTATGTAAAGTTTTATACGGCAACAGCAGAGATATTACACGAGGAAATAAAACCTCTGATACAAGTAGTAAAGATAGGACTAACAAAAGATATGATAATACCAGAAGATATCGGACAGCAACCAGAGATACAAAAAACCGAGATACCCAATTTTTATGCCAATAAGAGAATAATTGGTATATCAACTATTATACAAGAACTAGCAAATAATTATTTAAACGAAAACGCAATATGGAGCTACTATGCAAGAAATCAGTTAATGATTTATTCAAATTCAAGGGAGCTAAGGAAAGCAGATATGAATGAAGTCCAGAGATGGATTTTATCATTACTTAAGCCAGAAGAACGACCTACAACACGAGTACTAAAAGAAGGATTTATTTCGGCAGAATTATTGACCAGGTATTGCAAGCTAATTGGTCACAAATACCCTGACCACATATGTTCAAAATGCAATGGAGAAAATAACGTGATTCCCGATGTCCAGCTGGAATAAGATAGAGACGGAAGGAGATAAGAAGAAGAAGACAAGTCAAAAAGATAAGAAAGAAAAAGTTAGAACGTAAAAATGTAAAAAGTCAAATAGTAATAGTAGTGTGTCATAATAGTAATAGTAGTATGTCATAAATATAGCATGTAAAGTATGACAAGTGTAAAGTAGTCATACTATATTAATAGGTAGTAGGTACAAGTGTATGGGCAAGAGTATGGGCAAGTGTAGGTAAGAATGGTATCAGAGCTATGGATAATAAGAAATACGGTAAGAAACATACCAGTAGAAAATTAAGAAAAATAAGAAGAAAATTAAATAAATTATATCCGGAATATAAACAACTTAATATTACAAAGACTGATAATGAAAAATTAGATCAATTAATAAATAATATATCTAAAATAGAATATAAATATATTCAATATTTAAAAATATAATGAGTAAAGAAGAATACGCAATAGATGAAAAAACATATGAAAATTATGACGGATTAAAAATAAAGATAATATTTTCTAATCTAGGAAGAAGATATAAGAAAATAGGTGACAATATAAGTTTAATGTTAGAAAAAGAAACGGTAAAACTAGAAGATAGTTTAACTTCTATGGTAAGAATAACAAAAGAAAATGAA
>NW_026021787.1:0-766 GCF_019186545.1 Solanum stenotomum | reverse complement strand
ATGCAAACATATATTCAGAGAAGCTAATTTTGTTGCCGACTCCTTGGCAAAACAAAGTCACAAGGTCACAACCCCACAAATATATTACAACAGCCAACAACTACCAAAGGAAGCAAGAGCATACTACCAACTGGACATGATTGGAATAGCAAGTTTCAGGAGAAGGAAAACCAAGAAGATCCACGAACCGCCATGAGCATGATCACAAACTACTCAACTTAACTATAGTTAAAGTATAGTTTCGTGAATTAGGTATAGGGGTTTTTGTCTGTTTTTTGAATTGTAAAGGGAGAGTCTCCCTTATTTATGTTTCCTAGAAGCTTTGTATTGAGAGGAGTCCTCTCCTTAGGTGCTTAGTTCTAGGTTTTCCCTTTATAGTATGGGAATGAGTCGACTAACCTTAGTAGGTAGGTCGACTTGGTACCCACCATAGGATCGGAGGTAAGGTTTATGCCCCCCTCCTTGTATATTTTTTTGAGCTCTTTAGGGCTTTTTATTTATGCTAAGGCCTGGGGGTGTTGCTANACCCCTAACACCTAATCCCTAAACCCTAACACCAAATCCCTAAACCCTAAACCCTAAACCCCTAAACCCTAAACCCTAAACCCTAACCCTAAATCATAACCCTTAAACCCTAACCCTAAATGCCTAAACCCTAACTCTAACAATAAATCATAAACCCTAAAGCCTAAACCCTAAACCCTAAACCCTAACCCCTAAACCTAAACCCCTATCCCTGAACCCTAAACCCTAAACACTAAAACCC
>NW_026021786.1:0-205 GCF_019186545.1 Solanum stenotomum | reverse complement strand
AACAATGTTCCTTTTTCTTGAAAACTAGACCAAACGTTCTTTTGGAATCATAGTTCCTTTCTTACTCAAATGTAAAAACATTTGGAAACTTCTTTGGGAATACATAGTTCCCTAATAACTTTTGAGAAATGAACTCAACTTTAAACTCTTGACTTAACTTGAAACTTGACTTAGCTCGAAACTTGACTTAACTTGAAACTTGAGC
>NW_026021785.1:0-761 GCF_019186545.1 Solanum stenotomum | reverse complement strand
TATGGGCAATAGAGGCCGGACCTCAAACTGGATGCTCTATATATGTATATGGGCAATAGAGGCCGGACCTTAAACCGGATGCTCTATAAATGTGCCAATGTAGCTGCTGAAAGAGTCCCAATTGATCCATACTCATAAATATCCGCGGAACGCCGTACACACATAGCCAATCAATGTAAGTCCTTGGAACCAAATCGAAAACCAAATTCAAATCGCGAAGTAGAATTAGTGTCGCCGACGTAACTCGTGAAGCCGTAACATCGGGGAAAAATAAGGATAACTATAGTCGGAGAAAGAGTATCGCCTAACTAAGGCCCAAACTATCAGACTCAAGTCTGCTACACCAGTCTACAGGGATCTAAGCCGGCCGAGCGACGTCGGGGGAAAACTAAGGCCTATCGGATCCGAATCATGTATTTCTAAGGCAAACCCTAGTCAAACCTAAACTAAGGCCCAACATGCTTCAAATAAATAGTAATTAAGCATGCAAGCACTCCACATAGCGAGGAGGGTCCGTTAATAACACAAAGCATGCTCACAGTTACCCGATAATTCTCGAAATAGGCCGAAAACATGATGTCTTAACACCTACGCAGGATTCAATAACTACCCAACCCAAATCCCAACTAATCAACATGCATTCACATTCTCGAGCTCAATCTAAGAGAGGAAAACCGTAGCATACCTTTAAGCCGATCATACGCGCTCCAAAATCACTTCTCCAGAGTTTTCCCTTTTCGAACGGTCTCGAAACGCTGCCC
>NW_026021784.1:0-266 GCF_019186545.1 Solanum stenotomum | reverse complement strand
TAAAAGAAAATTCAGACAAAGGCGATGGATTCGTCATATAGATCTTGAAAAAATACGAGGTTTCAAAAAAAAGATTGCGTCAAACGGACGTTCGAGCCGAAAGTTACGGCCGTTTGAAATTCAGCATCTTAAAGGTGGAAGGTGGCTTTGAATTTAGGAAACTTCAAACGGCTATAACTCGGGCCTCGGGTGTCCGTTTCAGGCGATTTTTGTTGGAATCCGCGTATTTTTTGGAGACCTACGCAACCAAACTGCCTAAAGGGGGT
>NW_026021783.1:0-515 GCF_019186545.1 Solanum stenotomum | reverse complement strand
AATGTGCTCTATTTGCTCAATTAATATACAGCATTCATATAGTGAATATATAGACTTGTGTTTTTGGATCCCTTGTCAATTTCTCTAACATAGTTGTAAATTGGGTTCACTATTCGGTACACTATTTTTGAGCCCCCAGCTAAAAGATAAGTTTATATTTTTATACTATTTCAATCACAGTATAATTATAATGCCATTTGTTACATGTTTAAAACTACAAAAGATGTAGAAGAACATAATACTTTTCATTGCCTTCATATATTGAGTTACATGTTTTATGAAGTTTTGATTATGCGAAGGTACTAAAAAATGAAGCTTCAGTGGAAACATTTGTCTTGCTGCCTTGATTATAAATTGCACCCTTTTTAACTATTCAAATATTTTATAATTATAATGCCATTTGTTAAAAATTAGTGCATCTTCTTATGTTCTCTTATATTGTTTTAGCTTGTGATTGTTTTTAAGTTAATTGAGTCAAATATTTCTATTCCCGTTATTTAGGAATGATATCCTAT
>NW_026021782.1:0-303 GCF_019186545.1 Solanum stenotomum | reverse complement strand
CCTTAGTATTGGTTGGTTTATACCCCCAAACACCAACTCGTTTTTAATTCCAAGAAAAGATTTATTTTGGTTGTTGAAGTTGTTGGTTGTGTTGTTGAAGTTCTTGCTGATTTGGGACAGGATCTGGTTGCGTTTTTTTGAGTGGAATCCACTGTATGTTGAGGGGTTTATGACCCCAAGTGTTTGGGAAAAGAACCTTTGAGGTTGAGAGGGTTTAGAGTTGGCAACATGAAGGAGAAAAGTTGGGCAGCTTGCCTGAAGCAAGTTTGCGTTGTAGCTGTGTTTACCTCTGTGAACAGAATC
>NW_026021781.1:0-250 GCF_019186545.1 Solanum stenotomum | reverse complement strand
TAATTAAACACCTCCACCATAAGTGGATTAAACCAAATAAGAACAATTTTATCCCTAATATGAGATTAAGCCAACTTACCATCAATAAAGCCATAATAACCATTACTCAATTCCCAACAATTCTATCACCACAAGGTGATTCACCCATAATTTGCCCATAAGGCCACAATCCTCAATTCATCCATATACCAACAATTCATCAACATTAAATCATAGGCATTAAACCCACTTTATAAAGGCATAAACTAGG
>NW_026021780.1:0-289 GCF_019186545.1 Solanum stenotomum | reverse complement strand
AGAACTCTATATTTGGAGATTAAAATAGAGATTGGGTTGGAGATGCCCTAAGTGGTCTATTTCGCATAGTTTAGGAGCAATTTTGACCCTTTTCCATTTTATAAATGATTGGGTTAGTTTAAATGCAGTTCTACTATTCCATCGGATACCTATCACCCCACCTAACACCATTATTATGCCATCTTTAATTCAGAATGGCAATACTTTGTCGAACTCACGTAGGGAAAATTTTAAATGTGTCAATGAGTTGAAAAAAAAAAGAAGGGAAGACTCTATTGACTATAATTTG
>NW_026021779.1:0-437 GCF_019186545.1 Solanum stenotomum | reverse complement strand
TTTGGTCCCTGCCAGAATGATGTAGTTACATTTCGGTTCTTCTTTTTTTTTTACTTTTTATTTTTTTTATTTCTAGTATAGTTATGGTAGTAGTCTGCTTGGGTTTTTTGTTCCTAACTTGGCTTCTCCACTATATATATATATATATTATATATATATATATATATATATATATATATTTAACACAATACGAGGGTAATTGCTATCTGGGAACTTGCCTCTGTTCTTCCCCTTGATCACATCTTGTTGACAATGATTTAGCTTATATTTAACTCGTGATACCATGCTCAATCTTAGACTATTATACATTGTCATTTAGCCGATATTACTTTTATTTCTTTTCAACGAGTAACCCCCGTCCCTGTCTGGTCGAAAAACATTTGTTCTGAAAATAGCATGTCTTTTAATTTCTTCACTTGGTTTGGTATTTCTACTCG
>NW_026021778.1:0-235 GCF_019186545.1 Solanum stenotomum | reverse complement strand
CCTAAACCTTAAAACCTAAACCCTAACCGCGAACCCTAACCCTAAACCAAAAACCACGAACCCTAAACCCTAAACACTAAACCCTAAACCCTAAACCCTAAACCCTAAACCCGAACCCCTAACCCCTAAACCCTAACCCTTAACCCCTACACCACAAACCCTAAACCCTAAACACTAAACCCTAAACCCTAAACTCTAACACCTAACCCCTAACCCCTAACCCCTAACCCCTAAA
>NW_026021777.1:0-898 GCF_019186545.1 Solanum stenotomum | reverse complement strand
TAATACCGACTCTAATGATACCTGGCAAATAGATCATATCATCAGAGACATCAATTAGCTGAAAATTCAAGAAGACTTTACCTTTGATCATGATTGACAAAACATCATCAAAGCAACCTCTTACAACATTATCAAAAGGATGTATTAAACTATCAGAAACAGAGACACAAAGAGTTCACTAAAAGAAAATCGACATACAACAATCATCTAACAAAACCTGACCAAGAACTTGAGTATAGTTAGTACTCACATATAAAATATGTCTAGAAGCATATTGTTTCTTAAAAAAACAGTCAGTGAAAACATTAAGTTTAGTAAGATTCACTGAGCAGAAATTTGCATCCAAAACATAGTACTATAAACAAAAGTCACTAAAGATACAATAGCAGATTTCTATCAATATACTAATATATATCTAGTTCATCTTCGAGCTCCTCATCCTCATCCTCCCCATCTTCAGTTTCATCCTCAGTTTCACCTTCATAATCTGTAGATTCTTCTTCTAATTCATGGTGTTCTAATAACAAGCCATTATTAATTGGCTCAGCCATTTCAATTGTCTCCCCATTTGGATCATACAGAGGTATATCTTCATCAACAATAATATTCATATCTATCTCATGGACTTCAACTTCTTCAACTTGGAATGGAAGATTTGATTCTGGTATTTTGATCCCTCCCTCATCAGGTGATTCAATAACATCTCGAGGTCTGACTTTTAATACAGCTAACCAATCATCCTTATCCCTCTTTGTGCTAGGATAAGGCATATAACACACTTGAGTTGCTTGCATTGCAAGAATAAAAGGTTCATATTTTTTAAATCGGCGACGATGATTAACATCGACCAATTTATATTGATTGTGCTCTTTAACACCAACATTCATTGTTGGATCAA
>NW_026021776.1:0-1033 GCF_019186545.1 Solanum stenotomum | reverse complement strand
ATGTGGATGGAAGGTTGTACTAAAAGTGGCTTTAATGCTAGTAATTATAATTGATTGTTTGTTAGTATATTATTGTTTTTGTTTGTTGGTTGTGTTATTCAATTGTTAATTTGACTTGATTATTGTTAGTTAGGTATAAATAATTGAAGATTTTTATTTTAAGGTTTTTTTAAAAAGAAATTAGGCATTTTTAAATTGGGCATTGTTAGTTAGTGAAGAATTAGCATTTTTATATTTTAGAACTAGTTTAAAGTTGAGAATATGTAATTTGAGGTTAAATTGAGATTTTTGTGGATTTGATTTTAGGACTAGTTAGTAAAGTGTTAATTTGAAGTTAGAAATTAGTAATTGAAGTGTTATGAGTAGAAGATGAATGTTTGAATGTCATGAACTTAATTAGAATTTGAAATTGAACTTAGAATTTGAACGTGAACTTAGAACTTGANCTTAGAATTTGAAGTTAAACTTAGAACTTGAACTTGAACTTGGAACTTGAACTTGAAATTAAAACTTGAACTTGAACTTAGAATTTGAAGTTAAACTTAGAATTTGAACTTAGAACTTGAACTTGAACTTAGAACTTGATCTTGAACTTGAACTTAGAACTTAGAACTTGAACTTGAACTTAGAACTTGAACTTGAAATTAGAACTTGAACATGAATTTAGAACTTGAACCTGAACTTAGAACTTGAACTTGAACTTGAACTTGAACTTGAAATTGAATTCATATCATATACATTTAAATTCTCTAGTCATTTGAACAATAAATATTTAGTAATTTTTTATTACAGAAATATTATGTATGGGCTCCCGAACACGAGAATGACGTTCAAGTGAACTTCAAGCTTAAAGCTTCAAAGTTGCTTTCTAGCACATTTTGTGATTGTCGAAGAGAAAATAGAATGCCTAAGTTTATGTTTCCGGAGCGATGGGCTTTGTTACTGAAACATTGGAGTACTGATGAAAAATTTAAAAAGAGGAGTGAGATTGGAAAGATGGCTCACGCATCAGAAAAGGGAGGCTCTTTGCACA
>NW_026021775.1:0-624 GCF_019186545.1 Solanum stenotomum | reverse complement strand
TTCTATTTATTGACTTTTGGGGTAAGAAGCATCCAATTCCATGTCTTAAGCATGATTAGGGTTAAGGGAAGGATTGCTGCGTCATAGTAGGCGGCGGGGGAAAGCTAGCTAAAGATGCATAGAATGCCCTGTTAGGGAGAAGCCGATTCGCCACTTGTTGAAAGTATTTTCGAACTAATGCCACATCTTCTACTTCGACAAGGCAGGTGCAAAAGGAAAAGGAGTAAGGGCTTAGGAAGGTAGCGCAGTGGAAGCAGCAATCCCTATTTCGCATAGCCCTTTATTGGGTAAAGTGAATCAGAATACGCGGGTTGACATTCAATTAGAATAACCGCTGTTGTCTCTTTCCTGCTCTCCTCTGCTACAGAATCCGGTGTTAGTTGAATAACCCTTGCTATTGAATCCGATGCTCTAGAGGAAGGCAATGAAATTGTTTAGGCGAAAGAAAGGAGAGAACGAGTGGAGTTTCGAGAATGAGAATCATATATTTTCTCATTTCTTTTTCGTAGTAAGAAGACACTAAGACGCACCCACTACACACCACACACTCAGACGACTAGCGTGGTCCTTCCCCCATCGAAGAGCCACGTATCCAGGGTTGACCACATCATCACTGTTTTATCA
>NW_026021774.1:0-557 GCF_019186545.1 Solanum stenotomum | reverse complement strand
TTGCCTCGATTTTTATTTTTATTTTTAATTTTTTTTTTTAAAAGATTGGAAATTTTATGTTAAAAATTTAAATAATAGAAAAAATAATTTATTTAACTTTTATCATCATCAATACTACTAATTTATTTAACGTTTTTTCTTAATCTTCATCTCATCATTAATGTTATTTATATAATTTTCTTAAATCACTTATTTTTTCTTTTTTAACTCTTTTATATTTTATTGTACTCTTATTTAGAAATGGGTGTTTGGAAGACCAACATTGCACTAAAGAGTTGGACTAAAAGCTATAGAAATTGTACATTGAGGCCCACCAAAAAGATGAACTAAAGTAACTTCATCTACTTCTATTTTTTCTACACATATTTTTCTTTAAGAAAATAATTATTGCCTCCATTTTTATTTTTATTTTTAACATTTATTTTTAATTTTAAAACATTGGAAATTTTATGTTAAAAATTTAAATAATAGAAAAAATGATTTATTTAACTTTTATCATCATCAATACTACTAATTTATTTGACGTTATTTCTTAATCTTCATCTCATCATTAATGT
>NW_026021773.1:0-315 GCF_019186545.1 Solanum stenotomum | reverse complement strand
GAATTAATTCAAAACTAAACTAGTTCAAAGTTAAAAAGTTGTTAAGTTGTTTAAATAAGTTAAAATAAATAATNTTAGTTGTTGTATTAAGTCAAAACTAAACTAGTTAAAGTTGTTATGTTGTTTAAATAAGTTAAAATAAATAATGTGATTTAGTTGGTGGATTTAGTTGTTGGAATTAAGTCAATACTAAACTAGTTAAAGTTATAAAGTTGTTTAAATAAGTTAAATTAAATAATGTGGTTTTGTTGATGTATTTAGTTGTTGGAATTAATTCAAAACTAAATTAGTTCAAGTTAAAAAGTTGTTTAAATA
>NW_026021772.1:0-754 GCF_019186545.1 Solanum stenotomum | reverse complement strand
GAAAATAATTAAGTGTTAAAAAAGGGAGGTGTCCAACTCATAAGAAGAAACTTTAGTTGTTACTTGGCATCAAAGTTGTTTTCAATCAATTTTTCTCATTTGGAGGTTCCTTACAATAGAGATATGCTTGAGATATATACCATTTTGATTCCAATCTACGGTTCGAGATTCTAATTCTTTAAATAATTGAATTTCAAATTAATACGTAGTAACTTGTATATATTGAATAATTTTTTATTAATAATATAATCAAAACTATTAGATTCGGTTGAAATTATAATTGAAGAGCTATCATTGTTCTTGATTGCAATCACACAAATATTTATAGATTAAGTTTTTGTTTGTATTCTCATTGAAATACGTGGACACTCCTTATTTCTGAGACATTCATTCAAAGTTCAAATACAACACATTGCTTTTTTTCTCTCTCATGACTAATAACATAGTGATTAACATATTTTTAGTAAAAACATTGAATAGTAAAAGATCCAACATGTAGAACAAGACAATTATTATAAATTTCTGAATTCTTGCCTTATTTTGTACCCTTTTATTTCTTCTTAAATTTTGTGTTGAGTTAGACAACCAAAACATAAATTGGATCAAGGGAGTACTTGCCTTGCTCAACTTGTTCTTCTGACTTAATTTGTATGCATATGATTTGTGGGGCTCCAAAAATTATAATGTGAATATCAAAGTGTAGCACATGGAAATTAGATGGAGGCTTCTTTTTTTTTTTCTTTTTTTTTTTTTT
>NW_026021771.1:0-754 GCF_019186545.1 Solanum stenotomum | reverse complement strand
CAATTATTATTTTTTAATAGGCATGAAACTTATTTATGTTTCAACTACTACTGTTGTTCATAATATAATGGGGAAAATGCATAAGTACCCCCCCTCCCTCCCAACCTATTCCCGAAATTTCAGACACTTATACTATACTAAGGTCCTATTACCCCCCCCCCTCCAAACTTATTTTAAAAATAATTTTCTATCCCTTTTCGGTCTACGTGGCACTATCTTCTGGGTCTAGCGCGTGTTGACAATTTTTTCAAGCTATCTGGTTGATAGTGCCACGTAGGCCGAAAAGGGATAGAAAATTATTTATAAAATAAGTTCGGGGGGTAATAGGACCTTACTATAGTATAAGTGTGTCTCTGGTATTTCGGGCATAGGTTGGGGGTACTTATGCATTTTCCCAATATAATATTTTCATTTTATATCTATTAAATCCAATTTTATTTTTTCAAACTATTAAATCCAATATTATTTTTTCTTAGTGAAATTTTATGTTGCACTCTATAGGAATTTGAATACTTGTATATATTACTTTAATTTCAGACTATATCATACAATTTTTTTAGAGAAAAGTATTAAAGAAATTCATAAATTCGACGCGAATTATTAGTTTCATTCCTGAACTATTGACAACCTTAAAATAACTCGAACTAAATACGAATGTTTAATTATGTAATTAATGTAATTTGTCTTATAAAACTAAAAAGTCAAATTCACAATTCAAATGTATTCTACTAATAAATATGGATTTAACTTAATG
>NW_026021770.1:0-283 GCF_019186545.1 Solanum stenotomum | reverse complement strand
TGTTAATTTGATTTGATTATTGTTAGTTAAGTATAGATAATTGAAGATTTTTATTTTAAGGTTTTTTTAAAAAAGAAATTAGGCATTTTTAAATTGGGCATTGTTAGTTAGTGAAGAATTAGCATTTTTATATTTTAGAACTAGTTTAAACTTGAGAATATGTAATTTGAGGTTAAATTGAGATTTTTTTGGATTTGATTTTAGGACTAGTTAGTAAAGTGTTAATTTGAAGTTAGAAATTAGTAATTGAAGGGTATGAGTAGAAGATGAATGTTTGAATGTC
>NW_026021769.1:0-1306 GCF_019186545.1 Solanum stenotomum | reverse complement strand
GTAAGAAAGGAAAGGGTGGCACTCGGATCAATCAAAGTATAAATATCAAGATCAAAGATTTGCAACATACCGGTCACCACATCCGGAGTCTCATTAACACCTTGTCTACCATGCAAAGAATAAAATCGATTGTCCCTTGGGGCACCACTTTGAGAAGCACCTCTACCCAAAGGAGTAGTGTTAGCACTTCGGACCTTGTTGCGGATCTTGGGACATTCAAACCTCTTATGACCCACTTCTCCACATTCAAAGCAAGCACCCAAACCCTTCATGCAAGGACCACCATGCTTCCTCCCACACTTAGGGCATACATCCATAGAACCCACTTCACCTCCCCCTTGAGGTCTGGGAACATTGATAGCAAATCCCCGGTTGACAAGAGGGTTTCCTCGGCCTTGATGAAATATAGCACCCTTAGGGAACCTATTCTCCAATCGGGCCCTCTTGGCCTCGTGCCCCCTTCTCTTCCTCAATTTCTCCTCCTTCTTTTGCTCGGCATAAGTCATCAACCGAGACAAATCCATATCTCCATTGAGCATAGCGGACCGACACTTCTCACTAACCAAGTCGGATACACCCATCACAAATTTGTTCATCCTCGACCTAGAGTCGGCCACCAAGTGAGGTGCATACTTGGAAAGTTGGAAAAATTTGAGGGCATACTCCCTCACACTCATAGCTCCTAGCTTCAAGTTCACAAACTCCACCAACTTTGCCTCCCTAAGCTCAAGAGGGAAGAACCTAATAAGGAAAGCAAGTTTAAACTCCTCCCACAACACCACATAGCCATTACCTTTCTCACCCTTCCATTGATCAAACCAAATTTGAGCAACCCCCTTGAGTTGGTAGTGAAATGACCCAAAAGGTTCTTTAAAATGTGCTTCGGAAGTTACCGGAAACTTGTTTAGCTGTATCAAAAAAAATCCATTTCGTTTTTCAAAAATCCGAATTCATATTCTTGTTTAGGGAGTCAAATTAAGTGGGAAATGGGTCTAACCCAAATTATAGAGCAACCGTATCAAAATCCAAAATTTCCAAGTGAAGCCTCTTTCAAGGGTATACTTTGGAGGGTCATATCTCCTAGCACACATATAATTGGGCGGCCCATAACATATCCATGGAAAGCCCTTTGAGTTAGCTACCTATCGCACTTCCTTTCACCTCATTCAGAGTTCGGACGAAGAAGTTATGCCTATTTTCGTAAAATCTGTCCGGCAGGAAATGCAATTTCCAGTGAGCGTTTTTACTGTTCACCCGCCTCATTTTTTTTCCTAAGTGTTCGACCATTTTTCCAAAGGGCATATGT
>NW_026021768.1:0-205 GCF_019186545.1 Solanum stenotomum | reverse complement strand
TTGTTTAGGATGTGAATTTATACATAATTAATGTATTTGGTATATTAAAACTATATAAACAATATATAAAACATATTAATAGTATATGTATATTATATAAAATAGGATATTATAATGTACTTGAAATATATTAATCGTAGTTTATTTTTATAAGTTATAGACATAAAAAAAAATAACAAAATGAAAAAAATGGCAATCCCAATTA
>NW_026021767.1:0-530 GCF_019186545.1 Solanum stenotomum | reverse complement strand
ACTGATTGTAACCAAAACTCGCACTTGTCAAACTTTGCAAATAACTGGTGATCTTTTAGAGTTTGCAGAACAACTCTCAAATGCCTTGCATGTTCTTCCTCATTCCTAGAGTAAATGAGGATATCATCAATAAAGACGATAACGAACAACTCCAAGTACTGCTTGAACACTCTGTTCATCAAGTCCATGAAAGCTGCAGGATCATTGGTTAGTCCAAATGACATAACTACAAATTCGAAATGACCATACCGAGTTCTGAAGGCTGTCTTCGGAATGTCGCTATCTCTGACTCTAAGCTGATGATAACCTGATCTGAGGTCTATCTTTGAGAAATGACTAGCACCCTGAAGTTGGTCAAACAAGTCATCAATCCTAGAGATGAGATACTTATTCTTGATTGTGACCTTGTTCAACTGCCTATAGTAAATGCACATACTGAGAGAACCATCTTTCTTCTTCACGAACAACACTGGTGCACCCTATGGCGAAATTCTGGGTCTGATGAAGCCCTTATCTAGAAGGTCATTCAA
>NW_026021766.1:0-852 GCF_019186545.1 Solanum stenotomum | reverse complement strand
ATTACTAATATCATGCCTTTTTTCACTGCCATGAAAATTCCCAGTCGCACCCTTTTCACTACATGTAGAATTATTTTGACTAGTCGAGGAAAGAGTTCGACTACTAGTTGAATTTTTGTGTGCAACCAGTGTCCAGTTTTTAGTTGCATTCTCGTTTTCAACTTGCAAAACATGCTGCCCAGAATTTTCAGCATCTTCAACATCAGATGTATCCATTAGTTTTTGTCTTGAATCCATTAATTTTTGCCCTGAACCAACTCGCGGTGCATCAACCCCAACTTTTGGTGTCCCCCTGCGTTTTTAGTTGCATTAGACATCAAATTCAGCCCAACTTCTTTTGATTGCACCTCATTAGTAGCAGCCCGTTGGTTATTGCAATCACCTTTATTTTCGGTAGTTGTTTGAACACCAATATTACTTGTATCAACATCCATTGAGTCAACACGATTTTGCTCAGAAGTGGCAGCAACCAATTGTCGATCTAAAGAAGTAGTTTTACTTTGATCGATATCCACAATCTTTCTTTTTTCATTTAGTATTTCTCTCGCATCACCTTGATACTTTTCCCTATCGATAGTACCTTCAACTTCAATGGTATCATCAATTTGTTTGTTATTTTGATTTCTTTTCGAGATCAAACGACAACTATATTCATTGTGACCTTGATGCTTACAATAATTGCAATACAAAGGTAGATTATCATATACAATCTCCTGATTTTTTTTAGATAATACTACTTTTGTCCTAATTTATGTGTCACATTTCATTTTTTAGAGTCAAATAGTTTAAGTTTGATCGAGAATTTGCCCATGGAATCTTCAAATTTTTTTAAAATGAAAATATACATATTTG
>NW_026021765.1:0-711 GCF_019186545.1 Solanum stenotomum | reverse complement strand
AGACTCCAAAACATAAAACAAGCTACTCGGAACTCTTGGTCTCAAGAAGGAATGAGATAAGGATATCAACACTATCAACAACCTTGCTATTCAACATAGCATCCCCCCAAACCCAACTAAGGCAAACATGAGAAACAACAACGTAGAAACCTCATCAAGACATTCATGACCATAAGGAACTCAAACTTACCCGCGCCTTTTCTCGAATTAGCTTCCTTGTCCTTGCTAGCTTGGAGGGCATAGAAACGACCATAATTTGGAGGAATAGGAACCGTTCCATCTTTAGAAGCTTGCTTTGCCTCTCTTCCTCTAGCCGTAAGAGTAGGACAATCTTTCACCTTGTGATCATTCTTTCCACAACCATAACGCCCATTAGTACCGGCTAGGCACTTCCCATAGTGCCTCTTGCCACAAGTGATGCAAGTAGGTTTAGAAAATTGAGATTCACCATTTTTTTTCTTGGTTAACCTTAGGAGCACTTGAAGAATCTTGGTCTTGAGCCCTCTTCTTGAACCTAGGTTGACTTTGCTCATCGGATCTACCCCTCTTCACATTCCTATTCATCCTCTTGAGTTTGGACTTCTCAATGGATTGAGCATACACTATGAGCCTAGAAATGTTCATGTCATTATGGAGCATTGCTGTATGGCACTCTTCCTTGACTAGGTCGGATACACCGGTCGCAAACCTACTCATCTCATCCCTAGGGTT
>NW_026021764.1:0-550 GCF_019186545.1 Solanum stenotomum | reverse complement strand
TCAAATACAGATATTGTTTTAGAGTCAGTACCTTGCCAAATGTCCTTTGCAGAAGGACTTTTCCATAACATTCAATTTGTTATAGAATTATCCATGACCATAGTCTCTTCGGTCCAATAAGGGCAATATGACCCAAATGTTTGTTTTACAACACAAACATAACAGGTCACTTTTCACCAATGTTCATGTTTATACAAATAGACATTTCTTTTCATGAAAAAATACAATATTTACACTAACACTTTTTCATCAAAGAATATAATTCTTTTGAACGAGTAATATAATTTTGTGGTTTTATACTAGTCATATCATATACTAGTAAAGAGAGACTCAACGACCACAATATCAAATATATTCCAAGAATTGTGTGGGTCTAACATAATACAAGAATGTCATTAAATTTTATATTTTGTACTTTCAAATTTAAATTAGATAGTAAGTCTAATTTTGTCTTTATCACAAGTAAAGAACCCCCACATTTTAAATATGTTCTCAAAAATATTTTTCAAATATTTGAAAAATTTTTCCACATATTTTTTTCACATGCTGT
>NW_026021763.1:0-933 GCF_019186545.1 Solanum stenotomum | reverse complement strand
TTCTATTTTAGTTTTATTGTTACATATAGATAGAAACTTTAAGATGAAGAATGATCCAAAAAATTTAAAAATGACAAATCAATTATGTAAAAATACATGTGTAATTCTTATAAAGTTATAATAACTAATTTCTTCAAATAAATAATTAAAAAAAGAAAAAAATTAATTAAGAAAATAATATAAATAACACTAATTATGAGATTAATAGCATTGATGAGGAAAGGAACTAAATATGATCATCTTTTTAAATTCTTTTTTAAGAAAATATATATAAACTTTAGTTAAAGATAAATAAGAAAAAAAACTTTAATTAAAGAAACAAAAAATCAACGCAAAATAAAAGAAGAAAGAAATTAGAAGAATAATGAGGTTGAAAGAAATAATATCTAATTTTCTCTCTTTTCAAATCACAAAATAAATTGTTACTTGTTCTCCTCCTAATTTGATAAGAATTCCATAAATAGAATGATTTTTTCTCCAAATAATTTTTCTTACCCTTTGAAACACTAATCTGCCTTCTTATAAATTTCTCAACCACAATGAATTTTCTCTCCTTGTAGGAGGAATAAATATTTTTTTAAAAAGTCTTTTATTTTGAGGAGAAACTTTTGTTACATGATTTCTTTCTTTATATTAATGTCTTCACAGAAATCATGACATATTCTCTCTTTCTCTTTTGTTAAAAAAGTCACATGACCTAGAAATTTGATGGACATCTTAGCGACAAAAGTTGATACCATATATTGATCATTATCGTCAGAAGAAGAAGAACCAAAGTGAAGAAATTTGTTCTTATTTGTTACAAATGCTCAACTATTTTTATTTAATTTTATAGGCTAAATAATTATAAATAGTTATGAAAAATGAATAGTTTTTATCTTTTTATCTTCCATTTCCATTTACTCAAATCTATATTAGTGTAATGAATGTTAT
>NW_026021762.1:0-552 GCF_019186545.1 Solanum stenotomum | reverse complement strand
TTGAACTTGAACTTAGAATTTGAAGTTACACTTAGAACTTGAACTTGAAATTAGAACTTGAACTTGAATTTAGAATTTGAAGTTAAACTTAGAACTTGAACTTGAACTAGAACTTGAACTTGAAATTAGAACTTGAACTTGAATTTAGAACTTGAACTTGAACTTGAACTTGAACTTAGAACTTGAACTTGAACTTGAACTTAGAACTTGAACTTGAAATTAGAACTTGAACTTAGAACTTGAACTTGAAATTGAACTTAGAATTAGAAGTTGAACTTGAAATTAGAAATTGAACTTGAAATTAGAACTTGAACTTGGAATTAGAACTTGAACTTGAAATTAGAAATTGAACTTGAACTTTGAACTTGAAATTAGAACTTGAACTTAGAACTTGAACTTGAAATTAGAATTTGAACTTGAACTTAGAACTTGAACTTAGAATTTGAACTTGAACTTAGAACTTGAACTTGAAATTAGAACTTGAACTTGAACTTAGAATTTGAAGTTAAACTTAGAACTTGATATTGAAATTAGAAGTTGAACTTAGAACTT
>NW_026021761.1:0-206 GCF_019186545.1 Solanum stenotomum | reverse complement strand
TAGAATAAGTACATCGAAAAGGATAAAACATATAGATAATGATATATCCCAACCCTCAAGAAAGTCAGTAGAATACCAAATGATAATAGAAATTGAACCATACCACTATTATATAACTGGAATAATAGAACAAAGAAAGCATATTATCATAATAAATATTGTACAGGAAGAAAATTAAATACCAAGAGAACTAGTATCAGAAGAAG
>NW_026021760.1:0-1077 GCF_019186545.1 Solanum stenotomum | reverse complement strand
ATGTGCAGCAGGTTGAGGAAGAGAAGTTAAGGGATAGAGAAGAGTTCAGAAATAAGAGAGCTAAGATCGGGAACGAGCCCGGGCAGCAGAAAGGTATTTCAAACCGTTCCTCCTTTCAGCAAAGGCAAAAGGGACCTGCTCCATCAATTGCTAGAGCACCTGCACCCAGATACAGAGGTGAATTTAATGTTCAGAATTCGAAGGACTTCAGGGCTAGACCAGCACAATCTTCGGGTAGTGTGGCGCAAGGGAGTAGTAAGCCTCCTGTCTGCGCCAAATGTGGTAGGAACCACTCAGGTTTTTGTCGGGAGGGCTCCATTGGTTGTTTCAGGTGTGGTCAGAATGGACATTTCATGCGAGAGTGTCCAAAGGATAGGCAGGGTGATGGAGGAAATAAATCACAGTCTCCTTCAGTTGTTCCACCAGGCAGGACGGCACCTAGAGGAGCTACTTCTAGTGTAGGTGGAGGAGCGAACCGCCTTTATGCTATCACCAGTCGCCATGAGCAAGAGATTTCTCCAAATGTTGTCACTGGTATGATTAAAGTCTTTGCTTTTAATGTATATGCTTTGCTAGACCCAGGAGCAAGTTTATCGTTTGTAACTCCTTATGTTGCAAACCAGTTTGAGGTTCTTCCTGAAAGACTTTGTGAACCCTTTTGTGTTTCTACACCTGTTGGGGAATCTATTCTAGCAGAAAGAGTCTATCGTGATTGTCCTGTTTCCATCAATCACAAGAACACCAAGGTTGATTTGGTTGAGTTAGACATGGTAGATTTTGATGTCATTCTAGGTATGGATTGGCTTCATGCCTGTTATGCATCATTAGACTGTAGGACTCGAATGGTCAAGTTTCAGTTTCCGAATGAGCCAGTCATAGAGTGGAGTAGCAGTTCATCAGTGCCTAAGGGTCGTTTTATTTCGTACCTTAAGGCAAGAAAGTTAGTTTCGAAGGGTTGTATCTATCACTTAGTCCGAGTTCATGACTCTAGTGTTGAGATACCTCTTTTCCAGTCAGTTCCTATAGTAAGCGAGTTTCCAGAAGTGTTCCCTGATGATCTACCCGGAATTCCTCCTG
>NW_026021759.1:0-253 GCF_019186545.1 Solanum stenotomum | reverse complement strand
TCGAAGAAATACGAGGTTTCAAGAAAAACATTGCGTCAAACGGACGTTCGAGCCGAAAGTTACGGCCGTTTGAATTTCAGCATCTTAAAGGTGGAAGGTGGCTTTGAATTTAGGAAACTTCAAACGGCCATAACTCGGGCCTCGGGTGTCCGTTTCAGGCGTTTTTTTTTTGAATCCGCGTATTTTTTCGAGATCTACGCAACCAAACTGCCCAAAGGCAGTTTTCGCGTGCCGATTTTCCCAAAAATGCGTT
>NW_026021758.1:0-248 GCF_019186545.1 Solanum stenotomum | reverse complement strand
GAGAAGGGGTATCAGTAGAAGCCAATGAAACAAAACCATAGCTTCCTTTCCCCAATGTTCTACCTCTCTGCCACTTAAATTTCGCTTGATTTTCCTCCATTACAATTATTTCACAGTGTTTTCTTTTTTTCTTGAATGTGAGCTCATTTCTTAGTGTATGTATAGGAGTCATGATAAATGAGCAGATAGGATCAGATTTAAAAATGGGTTGAATTTTAGTCAGTAAAAATAAATTTGGATAAACTCGT
>NW_026021757.1:0-1149 GCF_019186545.1 Solanum stenotomum | reverse complement strand
GCATTAATGTATAGTGAATGAGTGAATAATACTTATGTTGCGAAGTCGAAGGTGATAGTAATTGTAAGTATGAAGGCTAAGAGGTGAGGATTGGCTATTTGTCATAAGGTCATAATGGACGAGTGCTTCTGAATTTGTATCTAGTAGTGGTAAGTTAGTATAGTAAGCGAGCAATCATATTAATATTCAGGTTTAGTCATAAATATTAACCTTGAATTTGAGATGAGTGTCATGATCAAAAGAATGGTAACATGAGGGTGATGATGTTAGTCTTGAGATTTGATCTAGAAGACTTGTCATAGAGTAGGTGAGAAATTGAGATGTTTGTTGCAATGAACGTGAGTAATACAAGTGAGAGACCCTAACCTTTAGATAAGGGCAGTGAAGTGTGACTAAGTCACAAGAGTAAAAAGAGCAATAAGAGGTAGACCATTTAGAGATGATGGAATATGTCCATATCCTTCAAGTGTTAGCTTCAGACCTAAGGGGGAGATGACAAGATGAGATATTGAGTCAAGTGTTTGAGATTAAGATGGTAGTGAATTCAAAGAGTTTGGGGATGTCTTTTTAGAGGTCCTTTCTGTAATTGAGTGATGTTAGAAAGAGGAGGTTGATGTTCTTACCGTGTTAGTGATGGTGTGATAATTCCATCTAAGATTATTAACAATGAGGAAGAAGAGGATTAGATTTTACTAAGAGAAATAGTTAAATGAGAGCCCTTAGTTGGATCTGAAGGAGTTGGTTAGTAGGGGTCCATGAAGTTGTTAGAATACTAAGCTTGAATGTGGTGGTAAGGAGTAATAGTCTTGGGATGAGATTCCATAAAGAGAGATATAGAATCCGAACTTAAGTATTTGGGTTAAGCTTGAATATAGTAAGAGCAGACCATTAGACGCAGACCTTAGAAAGAGTAACCCATTCCCTATCCAGTCCAGTCGTCATTCGAGGACGAATGATCCCAAGGGGGAGATATTGTAATACCCCAGAAATTTTTTTGAACTAAGACTCGAACCGTTCATCGTAGTGAGTGAGATTTTACCGAGGAATTAAAATTTTTTAAGTGTTAAGGTCACTAGATGTAGCACCTTGAGTTCCAAAAAGAATTAAATTGGAAATAGCATAATCTGAAATTTTACAAGTTAAGCTAAG
>NW_026021756.1:0-256 GCF_019186545.1 Solanum stenotomum | reverse complement strand
AAATAGAGTTTGTGCACAAAAGAGATTAAGCTGATCATTGTGATAACTAGCAATCAAAGATCATGTCAAGTAATTTTTTTGCATCAAGTAAAGGATGGCGATCTCAAGTGCTAGTAATTAGGTTCGAAATTTAATTAGCGACTCAACTAAGATAGATTCAATATCGATTACAATAGAGGCGAATCTAAAATTTGAACTTTGTGTGTTAGATTCTAGTTCATGATTCTTATCAATTGCTTGTGCTTACTTATAGAGA
>NW_026021755.1:0-1058 GCF_019186545.1 Solanum stenotomum | reverse complement strand
TGGGTCTTGGATTAATTGAATAAATGTATGGTTTAATTTGGTTTTCTAGAGCTACGGGGTTGATTTGGGAAGTCGGGATTGAAAGTAGGCACGTTGGGCAGTTCGGTGAGCTGGGTCGAGCTCGCCGAACCACTCGGTGGTTCACCGAATACCCATTGATCACCTTTAATTTCATGCTATTATTGAAGTTTTGTGCTGTAACTTTCGGCGAATAGCTTGAGTTCACCGAGTGCACTCGGTGACTCGCCGAATGTCTTCTTTGATCGCCCTTTCTGCGCCCCCAACCTCTAAAATACACTGTGATATTCGATAGGCTAACCTGTGCTCGCCAAATGATGTCGGTGATATCTGAAAGGACCTTTCGATCATCGACACGCTATTTTTCTAGAAAATGTTTGAGCCAATCCTTTCGGAGAACCCGATTTAGCTCGCCAAAGTGATTCGACGTAGCTCACCAAAGTGATTCGGCGACTCGTCGATCGATTCGTTGAGTCTGTCTGCAACATGATTTATGTATTTTTCTTGGATTGACTCTAACTTATTTTGGTTTGTTTTGCAGATATGGCTAGACTAAAAGTGGTAGGTAGAGACATGCTGCCCCGCAAGAGGGCAAAGGGAATCACAATATATGAGGATGCAGTTGCATCCCAGGTAAAGGAAACCAAGCTGCCTACCACTAGTGGGAAAGGCAAGGCTCCTGCGCCTGCATCACCGGAGGCCAGCTCCGATAGTGAGGGGATATATGCCACTCACCTCACCACCTCTGAGAGTGAGGGTGAGCACCAAGACCCTCAGGCTGCAATTTCTGAGCCCGAGGATGATAAGTTATTGTTAGCCCAGAGAGCTGAGTTGCGTTCCAAGAGGTTGAATGATCCGTCTAGGATCAAGACTCCCTAGGCCACAATTCCTTCTCCTGTTCTAGATCAGACTGTGGTCCCAGCATCACATGTATAGGGTCCTCCTCCCCGGTCTATTAATAGACTGAACACTGAGGGATTGAGGACCATCATCGAGGAGAATAGGTTGTCTCCTGATAGAGTAATAGACAGATACCCAAC
>NW_026021754.1:0-371 GCF_019186545.1 Solanum stenotomum | reverse complement strand
TATATTCCAACACTTTCCAAAATTCTCCAGCCCACTCTTTAATTCCCTTTTTTTGACCCGCCCCACTGTACACGTTCTTCTTCTCCTTAGCGCTGCAAATCCAAAAATCGACCCAGAATTTTCAGCAAACCAACAACACCCGACCCGACCTCTCCTTCTAATTTCAACGTCAAAGCAGCAGCTTTCCGCGTCTTCCTCCTCGGCCAGAGCAGTTCGAACAGCCTTTCACCTGCCATAGCTGCCTGTCAAGCCATCCACCTTGATCCCATCATCCGGATTTTAGGGGATTTTAGTTGAAATCCTGTACAAGCAACAACCTTTTTCCCATTCTTGGATGGGAACATTTTTTCAAACCGAGGGAGAATTCCGCT